>NW_006922199.1:591318-596820 GCF_000298275.1 Orycteropus afer afer
TGTCCCACAATTCCTCTGGTTTTTGGTCATTGGTGTTCAATCCATCAAATCTATTCTTTAGATGGTCTTTAAATTCAGGAGGGATATATTCAAGGTTATATTTTGGCTCTTGTGGACTTGTTTTAATTGTCTTCAACTTCAAGTTGAACTTGCATATGAGCAGTTGATGGTCTGTTCCACAACCAGCTCCTGGCCTTGTTTTGGCTGAAGATATTGAGCTCTTCTATTGCCTCTTGCCACAGAGGTAGTCAATCTGATTCCTGTGTACTCCATCTGGTGAAGCCCATGTGTATAATTGCTGTCTGTGTTGTTGAAAAAAGGTATTTGCATTGAATAAGTTGTTGGTCTTGCAAAATTCTATCATGTGATCTCCAGCATTATTTCTATCATGAAGGCCAAATTTTCCAACAGCGGTAATTCTTCTTTGTTTCCAACTTTTGCATTCTAATCACCAGTGATAATCAACACATGTTCAGTCAATTTCAGACTACAGAAGTTGGTAAAAATCTTCATTTTCCTCACCTTTGGCTTTGGTGGTTGGTCCATAAATTTGAATAATAGTAGTATTAACAGGTCTTCCTTGTAGGTGTATGGATATTATCTATCCCTGACAGCGTTGCACTTCAGGACAGATCTTGAAACATCCTTTGTGATGATGAATGCCATGCCATTCCTCTTCAAATGATCATTCCTGACATAGTAGATTATATGTTTTCTGATTCAAAATGGCCAAAACCAGTCCATTTCAGCTCACTAATGCCTAGGATATCAATCTTTATGCGTTCCATTTCATTTTTGACAACTTTCAATTTTTCTATATTCATACTTTGTACATTCCATGTTCTGATTATTAATGAATGTTTGCAGCTCTTTCTCCTCAATTTGAGTCATGCCACGTCAGCACATGGAGCTCCTGAAAGACTCGCTTTACCCATATCATTAAGGTTGGTTCTACTCTGATGAGGCAGCTCTTTCCCAGTCCTATTTTGAGTGCCTTCTGACCCAAGGGGCTCATCTTTCTGTACTGTGTCGGACAATGTTTCCAAGCTATTCATAAAATTGCCCAGTAATGTATCAGACAGTGTTTCTCTGCTATTCATAAGGTTTTCCCTGGATAATTTTTGACAAGTGGATGGCCACTTCCTTCTTCCTAGTCTGTCTTAGTCTGTAAGCTGCATTGAAATCTGTGTACCATGTGCAACCCTGCTGGCATCTGAAACACTGATGGCATAGCCTCAAGCCTCACAGCAACATGCAAGCCCCACAGGATGACAAGCAGACAAGTTTGTCTCCCTTAGCTGATGAAAAGCTCTGCACCTTCCCCTTACCTAAATCTACCTGGAACTTGCCACTTTGTGGTCCCTGGCCACTCCCCCCACTTTCCTGGCTCTAGGGGGCTGAGGCCTTGCCTGCCTCCTGCCCCTTACGTGGATCCTGCCACACCTGTCATCCCTGGCTGCTTCCACCCTTTCCTGGCTCTAGGCAGCTGGGGCCTTGCCTGCCTCTCGCCCCTTACCTGGATCTTGCTGCTCCTGTGATTGGGACCTTCTAAAAATTAAATTTTTATGTGCTTCAAAAGACATCATCAAAAGAGAAAAAGAGAACCTACAGACTGGAAAAATATATTTGGCAATGATATATCTGGCAAGGGACTTATCTCTAAAATTTATATAAAACTCTAACACATCAACATCAAAAAGACAAACAATCCAATTTCAACATAGTCGGAAGTCATGAACAGACACTTCACCAAATAAGACATTCAGGTGACCAACAAACACATGAATAAATGCTCGTGATCCTTACCCATTAAAAAACCAAAAACCAAACCCAATGCTGTGGAGTCAGATCTGACTCATAGCAACCCCTCCTTGGGTTACCAAGGTGGTTTCACTATGGAAGTAGATTGCCCAACCTTCCTTCTGAAGAGTGGCTGGTGGGTTTGGACCACCAGCCTTCTGGTTAGCAGTCACATGCCTTAGGCACTACACCACCAGAGTGCCTCCTTACCCATTAGAAAGATGTAAATCAGAGCAATGAGATTCTATCTCACCTCAGCACTAATAGTAAAGCTCAACAAGACAGAATATAACAAATGCTGATGAGGATGTGGAGAAATTGGGACCATAATACACTGCTAGTGGGACTGTAAAACAATACAACCACTGTGGAAAGCAGTATGGTGACTTCATAAAAAGTTGGAAATAGAAAAACCATTTGATCCAGAAATCCAATTGCTATGTATATATCCTAAAGAAGTGAGGGCCAGAACACCAATAGATGTATGCACACCCATGTTCATTGCAGCACTGTCACAATAGCAAAGACATGGGAAAAATCTAAGTGCCCATCAATGGTGGAATGGATAACCAAATTGTGGTACATACATACAATGGAATACTATGAAACACTGAAGAATAATGTAGAATCGACGAAACACCACATAACATGGATGAACTTGGAGGACCATATATTGAGTGAAATAAGTGAATCACAGAAGGACAAATATTGTATTAGTCTACTTTTGTAAAAAGTTAAGGAGAGGTTTCTATATGGAAGAAAACTTTCTTTTTTGATTACCAGTGATGGGAGGGGAAAGGAGGGAAAATTGCTCGATAGGTATAATGCAACAAACACAACACACTGCTATGGAGTCGGATCTGACTCATAGCGACCCCTCCTTGGGTTTCTGAGGTGGTATCACTATGGAAGTAGATTGCCCAACCTTCCTTCTGAGGAGTGGCTGATGAGTTTGAACTGCCAGCCTTCTGCTTAACAGTTGAATGCCTTAGGCACAACATCACCAGAGCTCCGAATTTGGGTAAAGGGAAAGGCAATATACCGAAAGTGAGTGAGCAACATGGTAACACTAAGGAAAAGAAAGACACAGAGAGGTTCACAAGAGGTACATACAACAAAGATTTAACATGTACTATACTGCATTTGACTGCTAATCAGAAGGCTGGTGGTTCAAATCCACCAGCCACTCCTTGGAAGGAAGATTGGGCAATCTACTTCTCTAGTGATACCGCCTTGGAAAACCAAGGAGGGGTTGCTATGAGTCAGATCCAACTTGACGGCAGTGAGGTTTTTTTTTTTTTTTTTTTTTAAATATTGCATTTTATAAGTAACAACAAACATTCATCTATGGGTAGATACATAGGTGAACAGGCTGAATGATCAGGTATGTCTGGGCAAAATAGAATATACCTATGACCATATATAAGGTTAGTAGACAGTATTTCTACATACATATTTATATAAATATTTTATATAAAATGCATATAAATAGAAGTAACTGGGGGAAAAGTTATGATAACTTCTTAGCCACTCTGAGGGAGTGACTTGTTGGACCTGTGGGGTCTGGACTATGGTTTTTTACATAACATACTACACAAAATACTGTTCTACATCCTACTTTGGTGAGTAGCAACTGAGTTCTTAAAAGCTTGCAAGTAGCCATGTAAATGCAACAGTTAGTCTCTCTTTGTCTGAAGCAAAGAAGAATGAAGAAAACCAAAGATGCATGGAAATAATCAGCCCAAGGGACTAGTAGACCATGTGATCCTCAGCCTATATGACTACGAGACCAGAATAACTAGATGGTACCTGGCTATCACTGTCAACCCCTTGGAAAGGGATCGGTACAGGAGATCCTGGATAGAGTGGGAGAAAAATGTGGAACAAAACTCAAAATCAGAAAAAAGACCAGGCTTACTGGTCTGATAGAGATGGTGAAACACCCAAGACTATGGCCCCTAGTCACCCTTCGGATCTGGAATTGAACTCACTCCTGTGGCTTCCATTCAAACAATCAACAGGCATATAATGTGAACATTTACACCAGGTACACTCTTTAGAACAATCAATTATGGTCAATCAGAAGGGCAGTATTTGCAGAGGGAGATGGTTTAAATAGAATGCATAAGGGAGAAGGACACACAGGGGAAAGGTAACTACTGGGAAGAAGTGGGACAAGAGCTGTTACATTATGGGGAGTGCAATCCATATCATGAAGCAAAATGTGTCTTAACTGCTGTCTGGAATATAAACTTGCTCTGTAAATTTACACCCAAATTACAATTTAAAAAAAAGAAGAAGAAGAAGAGCCCAGCCAGAATACTCCTTGCAAGTGAAACCAGCCAGATGTCTTCTCACTTACTTTGGTCATGTTGTCAAAAGGGACTATTACCTGGAGAAGGATATCACATTTGGTAAAGTGAAAGGTGAGTGAAAATGGGAAGACCCTCAGCAAGATGGATTGACACCTGATTATAACAATAGGTTCAAGCATAGCAAAGATTGTGAGGATGGCATAGGACCAGGTAGTGTTTTGTACTGTTGTACATATAGTCACTATGAGTTGGAGCTGACCTGAAGCCACCTAACATTTATATGTCCTACAAATATATCTATAGGAGAGCTTACAGGGGACAAAGTTATGAAAACGTCTTAGCTATAATTAAACACCTTCAAGGTCACCAGGCATGGGGCCTAGGACCATAGTCTGGGGGACATCGAGGTCAATTGACATAACATAGTCCACAAAGACATAGTTGTACAGCTTAGTTTGATGACTAGTTTGGTGACTGAAGTCTTAAAAGCTTGTGAACAGGTATCTAAGATGGATCTATTGATCTCTCCCTGTCTGAAGCAATGAAGAGAGAAGAAAATAGAAGACACAAGGAAACAATTATTCCAAAGGATTAATGGACCATGTGAACCCCAGCCTCCATATCCTTGAGACCAGAAGCACTAGATGGTGCCCAGTTACTACTGCTGACCTCTCTGAAAGGGGTCACAATAGGAGTTCCTGGATAGAGTGGGAGAAAAATGTGGAATAAAACTTGAAATCATAAAACAGATCAGGCTTATGGTCTGATAGAGACTGATGGAACCCTCTAGACTATGGCTCTTAGGCACACTTCATGCCTGGAACTGAACTCATTCCTGTGGCGATGTGACAGATGACAACAACTATGCAAATAAGGAGAGGGAGTATAGATACAAAGTTTGTGTATGTTAGTGAAGTTAGTTAACTAACTTCACTAGTTAACCATCTAAATTGGTAATAATTTAATTCAAGTTGCTATAAATGTAAAAGGTTAAATGAAATATTCATGGTTACCAGAAAAATAATATCTAAAACTCACACACAAAAGGAAAGGAGAAGGGAATCAAAATGGCTTTTTGAAGGGATAAAAAAAATAAAAAAGAACCCCACAAAATTGATATAATTAAAGGAAATAAGGAACAAAGAAGGTGTAAGACACATGCACAAACAAATAACAAAATGGCAGAATTAAGTTCTTATTGATAACTACGCTCTGGTAGCATAGTGCCTAAGGCGCTTGACTGCTAACTAGAAGGCTGGCAGTACAAACCCACCAGCCACTCCTCAGAAGGAAGGTTGGGCAATCTTACTTCCGTAGTGATACTGCCTCGGAAACCCAAGGAGGGGTCGCTATGAGTCGGGGCTGACTCGACGGCACATAACAACAA
>NW_006922199.1:597145-599157 GCF_000298275.1 Orycteropus afer afer
CTCTTTCAAGTGCTGAGGAGCAAGGATGTTTCCTTGAGGACTAAGGTGTACCTGACACAAGCCATGATATTTCCAATTGCCTCTTATGCATGTGAGACCTTGACAACGAATAAGGAAGACCGAAGAAGAGTTGATGCTTTTGAGTTGTGGTGCTGGCGAAGAATGCTGAAGGTATCATGGACTGCCAAAAGAACTAACAAATCTGTCCTGGAGGAAGTGCAGTCGAGATGCTCTTTGGAAGAGAGAGTGGCCAGACTTCGTCTCACCTCCTTTGGTCATGTTGTCAGAGGGGACTATTCCATGGAGAAGGATGTCATGCTTGGTAAGGTGGAGGGCCAACGAAGGAGGGGAAGGCCCTCAACGAGATGGTTTGACGTGGTGGCTGCGACAATGGGCTCAAGTATAGCAAAGATCATAGAGCTGGCACGGGATTGGGCGGTGTTTCGTTCTGCTGTGCATGGGGTCACTATGAGTTGGAAACGACTGGACAGCACCTAACAACAACAACAACATTCAATACTGTGCTGGAAGTTCTATCCAGAGCAGTTAGTCAAGAAAAAACATACAAAGGCATCCAGATATGAAAGGAAGAAGTAAAACTATCTTTTTTCATTTGTTGTTATGAGCCGTGGAGTCGGACCTGACTCATAGTGACCCCTCCTTCGGTTTTCGAGGCAGTATCACTAAGGAAGTAGATTACCCAACCTTCCTTCCGAGGAGTGGCTGGTGGGTTTGAACCGCCAGCCTTCTGGTTAGCAGTTAAGTACCTTAGGCACTATGCTGCCAGAGCTCCCATCCTTTTTCATAGGTGACATTATTATATATATATATAAAACCCCCCAAGTAATCCACAATAAAGCTATTAGAGTTAATTAATGAATTCAGCAAAGTGGTAGGATACAAGATAAACACAAAAATCAACTAGGTTCCTAAGCATTATCAATGAGTATTCTGAAAAAGAAATGAAAGAAACAAGTCCATTTATAATAGCATCTCACTCCTCGGAAGGAAGGTTGGGCAATCCTACTTCCGTAGTGATACTGCCTCGGAAACCCAAGGAGGGGTCGCTATGAGTCAGGGCTGACTCGACGGCACATAACAACAACAACAACAAAAGAATAAAACACCTAGCAACAAATTTAAACAAGGAAGTGAAAGATTTATACTATAAAAATTATAAAACAAGACTACAAAAATGGAAGGATATTCTGTGTTCATGGATTATAGAACATAATGCTATTAAAATGTTAACACTATACAAAGCAATCTATAGATTCAATGCAATTCCCATCAAAATTCCAACAGCCTTCTTTGCCGAAATGGAAGGCCAGTCCTCAAAATTACATGGACCTGCAAGGGGTCCCAAAAAGCCAAATTCTTCTTCTTTGTTTTAATGCATTTTATTGAGAAATACACAAAACTAAAGCGACATGGGTTGATGCTTTATTTTATTTAATTTTTTTTTTTGCAGTGTTCCCTCCCCTTGCCTCCCACCCTTGGTAACCAATAAAGAAAGTTTCCTTCCATATATAAACCTTTCCTTGACCCTCCACAACAATGAAGTAATACTATATTTGTCCTTCTGTGATTGACTTATTTCACTCAGCATAATGTCCTCCAAGTTCATCCATGTTATGACCGCTATAACCACTGCTATTCAATACTGTGATGGAAGTTTTGCAGACTCTACATTATTCTTTAGTGCTGCATAGCGTTCCATTGTGTGTATGTACCATAGTTTGGTCATCCACTCTTCCATTGATGTGCATGTAGGTTGTTTCCATCTTTTTGCTATTGTAACTAGTGCTGAGATGAACATGAGTGTGCATATATCTGTTCCTGTCCTGGCTTTCACCTCTCTAGGATATGTACCTAGTAATGGAATTGCTTGGTCAAATGGTATCTCCAATTCCAGCTTTCTAGGGAATCACCATACTGTTTTCCACAGTGGTTGCTTCACAGTCCCACCAGCAGTGTATGAGAGTCCCAGTCTCTCAACATCCCCACCAGCA
>NW_006922199.1:601277-602404 GCF_000298275.1 Orycteropus afer afer
CATGAGCATGGGATGTTCTTCCATTTATGTAGATCTCTTATGGTTTCTTGAAGTAGTTTTTTATAGTTTTCTTTGTACAGGTCTTTTGTGTCCCTGGTAGGATTTATTCCCAAGTATTTTATTTTTTTGGTAGCTATTGAAAATGGTATTTATTTCCTTATTTTTTTTTCAGCAATCTCTGCTGGTGTGGAGAAATCCAACTGATTTTTGGATGTTGATCTTAAATCCTGCCATGATGCTAAATATCTCAATTAGTTCAGTAGATTTTTGACTGAGTCTGTTGTGTTTTCTAGGTAGAGGATCATATCATCAGCAAATAGGGATAGTTTGACTTTTTCCTTACCCATTTGGATGCTTTTGATTTCCCTTTCTTGCCTTATGACCCTGGCTAGGACTTCCAGTACAGTGTTGAATAGAAGTGGTGATAGCGGGCATCCTTGTCTGGTTCCTGTTCTCAAGAGGAATGGTTTCTGTCTTTGTCCATTGAGAATAATATTGGCTGTTGGTTTTGAATAGAAGCCCTTTATTATGTTGAGGAATGTCCCTTCTATTCCTATTTTGCTGAATCTTTTGATCAGGAATGGGTGTTGGATTTTATCAAATGCCTTTTCTGCATCAATTGATATGATCATGTGGTTCTTCTCCTTTGTTTTATTTACATGATGGGTGATGTTGATTGTTTTTCTAATGTTGAGCAATCCTTGCATCCCTGATATGAACCCTACTTGGTCATGATGCTTTTCTTGATATGTTGTTGGAGTCTATTGGGTAGTATTTTGTTGAAGACTTTTGCATCTATACTCCTGAGGTATATTGGTCTGTAGTTTTCCTTTTGAGTGATGTCTTTGCCTGGTTTCGGTATCAACGTTATGCTTGCTTCATAAAATGAGTTAGGGGGGATTCCATACTTTTCTATGTTTTGGAATACTTTGAGTAGGATTGGTACTAGTTGTTCTCTGAATGTTTTGTAGAATTCTCCAGTGAAACCGTCAGGGCCAGGACGTTTTTGGTGGTAATTTTTTCGTGGTGTGTTCAATTTCTTCTTTTGTGATGGGCCTGTTCAACTTTTCCACATTAATCTGTGTTAGTATAGGTAAGTGGTGTGTTTCTAGAAAACTGTCCATTTC
>NW_006922199.1:612990-653163 GCF_000298275.1 Orycteropus afer afer
CTACTATACAGCCACAGTAGTCAAAACTGCCTGGTATTGGTTTAATGACAGATACATAGACCAATGGAATAGAATTGAGAACCCAGAAATAGATCCATTGACCTATGGTCAGCTGATCTTTGACAAAGTGCCAAAAATCTACTAAATGGGGAGGAGAATATTTGTTTAATAAATGGTGCTGGCAAAACTGGAGATCCATTTGCAGAAATATCAAACAAGATCTGTACCTCACACCATACACACATGTTCATACACATGAACTCCTGATGGATCAAAGAGTTAAATGTGAAACCTAAAACTATACAGTTCCTCAAGGAAAAACTAGGGGAAAAATTTAGGGGCCCCAATATATGGCATAAATAGACTTTCAAGCATAACTCAAAACACACAAACAGCAGAAGAGAAACCAGATGATTGGGACCTTCTAAAAATTATAATTTTGTGTGCTTCCAAAGACTTCTCCAAAAGAGTCAAAAGAGAACCTACAGATTGGGAAAAAATATTTGATAATGACATATCTGACAAGGGACTTATCTCTAGAATTTATAGATAACTCCAACACCTCAATAACAAAAAGACAAACAATCCAATTACAAAATGGGCAGAAGACATGAATAGACACTTCACCAAGGAGGATATTCAAGCAGCCAACAAAGATATGAAGAAATGCTCATGATCACTAGCTATTAGAGAGATGCAAATCAAAACAACGAGATACCATCTTGCTCTAGTATTAGTAGCAAAGTTCAGTGAGACAGAAAATAACAAATGCTGGCAAGGATGTGGAGAGATTGGGATGCTGATACACTGCTGGTGGGACTGTAAAATGGTACAACCATTGTGGAAAGCAATATGGAGAGTCCTTCAAAAATTGAACTAGAAATACCATTTGACCCAGCTATTCCATTACTTGGTATATATCCTAAAGAAGTGAGAGCCATGACAAGAACATACATATGCACACCCATGCTCATCGTGGCACTATTTACAATAGCCAAAACATGGAAACAACATACGTGTCCATCAACTGAGGAATGGATATCCAAACTCTGATATATACACACAATGGAATCCTATGGAACGCTAAAGAATAATGTAGAATCTGCAAAACACTGGATAACATGGATGAACTTGCAGGACATTATGCTGTGTTAAATAAGTCAATCACAAAAGGACAAATATTGTATTGGTCCATTATTGTAAAATCAAGGAAATGTTTATCTATTGAAGGACATTTTCTTTGTTGGTTACCGAGGGTGGGAGGGTAAGGTAGGGAATACTGTTAGATAGATAGAGATAAGTTTTAATTTTGGTGAAGAAAAGGGCAACGTACCAAATGTGAGTGATCTATATAGTGGCGTTGAGGAAGAGAAAGACATAGAGAGGTACGTGGGAAGTACAGATAACAAAGATGAATCCTTTTGTGCATATATTATGGCATGGTCAGTGAAGGCAAACACAGGTATATGAGTGGATAGATGGGTGGACAGGCTTAACTATTAGGTATGTCTATGAAATGGTGCGTGTACCCAAGAACATGTATAGGGTTGGCAGACAATAGTCCTATAACATTCTGTGTATGATCTGAATTCCCAGGTGTATAGTGGAGCTGACAAGGGGTAAGGTTGTGGTCACTGTTTGGTCACAGCCAGCTACCCAGAGGGACCGAGTAGTTGAACCTGTGGGCTCAGGACCACAGTTGCAGAGGACATCAAGCTCAACTGGCATAACATACCACACAAAACATTATTCCACCTCCTACTGTGGCGAGTAGTGACTGGGATCTTAAAAGCATGCAAGCTGCCTTCTAGATGCAATGATGGGTCTCTCCTCATCCAGAGCCAAGAAGAATGAAGAAAACCAAAAATTCACAGGAACAATTGGTCCTAGCGACTGGGACACCATCCAATCTGCAGCCTATATGACTATGAGACCAGAAGAACTAGATGGTGCCCGGCTACTACTGTCAACCACTTGGAAGAGGATTTATGTAGGAGATCCTGGATAGACAGGGAGAACAATGTGGAACAAAACTCAAAATCATTTGTAATAAAAAGGGGGGGGGGGACCAGGTTTGCTGGTCGGATAGAGCCTGGTGGAACCACTGAGACTATGGCCCCTAGCTGCCCTTCAGGTCTGGAATTGAACGCATGCCTGTAGCTTCCAGCCAAACAATAGACAGACATATAAGTTGAACATTTACCTGAGGTAGCTACACTCCTTGGAGAGAACAAGCATGGGAGAAAGAAGGTCTGCTTATGCACAGGGAGACAGCTCAGGGGGCAGGAGCACATGGAGGGATGGATACAGGGAAGAAGTAACTATCAGAAGGAAGTAGGAAGGGAGATATTGCATTGTGGTAAATTGTGGTCAATGTCATGAGACAAAGTGTATGTGAACTGCTGTATGAAAAGTATATTTGCTCTGTAAATTTTCACCCAAATCACAATAAAAAGAAAAATAAATAAAACACAAGTAAACATCTTTCTGGTATTCTTTGCTTTCAACCCAGATCCATCTGACATCAGCAATGATATCCCTCATTCCATGTCCTTTTCTGACTCCAGCTTGCATTTCTGGAATTTCTCTGTCAATATACTGCTGCAACTCTTTTTGAATTATCTTCAGCAAGATTTTACTTGCGTGCGATATTAATGATATTGTTCAATAATTTCTACATTTTGTGGGATCACCTTTCTTTGGAAGGGGTACAAATATGAATCTTTTCCAGTCAGTTGGCCAGGTACCTGTCCTCCCAATTTCTTGGCATAGACAAGTGTGTGCCTCCAGTGCAGCATCTGTTTGTTGAAACATCTCAATAAGTATTCTGTCAATTCCTGGAGCCTTGTTCTTTGCCAATTCCTTCAGTGAAGCCTTGGCTTTTTCCTTAAGTACCATTGGTTCTTAGTCATATGCTACCTCCTGCAATGGATGAACATTGATCAATTCTTTTTGGTCCAGTGTCTTTATGTATTCTCTCCAACTTCTTTTGATGTTTCCTGCATCATTTAATATTTTGCTTATGCAGTCTTTCAATATTGCAGCTCTGTGCCTGATTTTTTTCCCCAGTTCTTTCAGCTTGAGAAATGCTGAAACAAATAAATTTCTATATGAAAAGAATATCACACCATGTAAAAAACTGCTCAAAATACATCAAGAAGCTAAATTTTAGAACTAAAACCTTAAAACTCTTAGGAGAAAACACAGGGGTAATGCTTTGGGACCTCATTTGTGATAATGGACTCTTCAATATGACACTGAAAACCCTAGCAAGAAAAGACAAAATTGATAAATTGGACCTCATCAAAACAAAATAAAATAAACCCCACAAACTTTGTTCTTAAGGAAAGGTTTCCATGTGGGGAAGGAAACTTTCTTTGTTTGGTACCAGGGATGGGAGGGGAGGGATAGGTAAGAGGTAAGTATTTATTTGGGTGAAGCAAAAGGCAATATACTAAACGTGAGTGACCAATGTAAATAACACTAAGGAAAAGGAAGATATAGAGAGGTGCACAAGAGCATTAAAAAAAAGAGAGAGAGAGTAAGAAAATAAAACTCAAAATTTTGTTCATCAAAGGACTTTATCAACATAATGAAGAGACAACTTACTTACCTGGCAATCACATATCTGATAAGAGTTTAATATTCAGAACATTTGAAGAACTGCCACAAATTAAAAACAAAAAGACAAAGAACTCATCAAAAAAGGGGCAAAGACTTTGAATAGAAATTTCATTGAAGAAGAATTATTGATGGTAAACAAATACATGAAAAGAGGTTTAATGTCATTAGTGGTTCCAAACTAAAAATAAAAAAATAAACAAATCCATTGCCCTCTAGTCGATTCCGACACATAATGACCATATAGGACAGAGTAGAACTGTCTCACAGGGTTTCCTAGGATGTAATCTTTAGGGAAGTGGAGTGCCACATCTTTGTCTCATGGAGTGGCTTGTGGGTTTCAACTGCTGACCTTTCGGTTAGCAGCCAAGCACTTTAACCAGTGCACTACTGTGGCTCAGAAATGCAAATCAAAATGACAATGAAATATCACTTCACCCCCACTAAGATGACTGAGATAAAAAGAAAGAAACAAAGGAGGGAGGAAAGGAGGAAGAAAGGAAGGAAGGAAAAAAGGAAGAAATAAATGGAAGGAAGGTGGGAAGGAAGGAAAAAAAGAAGGAAGAAAAAGAAAGAAAAAGAACAACTGGTATTGGCAAGGATGTGAAGAAATTGGATCCCTCATCCACTGTGGGTGGGACTGTAAAACAGTGCAGCTGCTGTGACAAACGATTTGCTGATTTCTCAAAAAGTTAAACACAGAATTACCATATACTCTAGCAATTCCACTGCTAGGTATATACACTCAAAACAATTGAAAGCAGGAATGTAAACAGGTATATACACACTAATGTTCATTGCAGCATTATCCACAATAGGCAAAGGTGAAACAACCTAAATGTCCATCAACATATGAATGGATAAACAAAATGTGGTATGTAAAGAGATAGGAAGTTATATATCTGCTACAACATGGATGAACTTCGAAAACATTATGCTGAATGAAAGAAATCAAATCGGTCTCAAAGGTCAAATACTGTATGATAACATTTTAAGGAAAGATCTATGCTAGGTAATGTATAGAGACTAACATTCATTAGTGAGTATCAGAAATAGGAGGGAAGAGGAAAGGAGGCACTGAACTTCTCTTAAGGATGATGAAAAAATCTGGAAATGGATAGTGGTTATGGTTGCATGTGATGAATGTAATTAATGTCAGTAAATTTTACATATAAAAATTGGTGGAAAGCCAATTTTTAAGACATAAATTTACCACAATTAAAAAATAGCTTTATGATGAGTGAAAAGAAACATTTCATATATATATATATATATATATATATATATATATATATATATATACTGTATGATTCTACTTATTTACCATTCTAGAAAATGAAAACTATAGGGACAAAAAATAGATTGGAGCTTGCCAAGGATTGGGACTGGGGGCAGGGGAACTTTGACAGGTAATTGAAATGTCCTGTATCATGATTGTCCACCATACATTAGTTTGTAGGACAGTGGTGGTCTGTGTGTTGGAGTGATGCTTGAAGCTATGCCACTGGAGTTTTCTTTTTTTTTTTTCCTTATTTCCTTCTTCCCTTCCTCCTCCCCCTTCTTCTTCTTCTTTTTTTTTTTTTTTTGTGTGTGTGATTTGAGTGAAAGTTTATAGAGCAAATTGGTGTTTCATTCAACAATCCATTCTGCTTTCTGATATTGATTGTAATTCCTACAACATAGCAGCACTCTTTCTACTTCCTTGCTGTGTTTACTCTTTCCTTTCATCCTTCTTTCCTATGTTTTCCTGCTTTCTGAGCTTTGTCCTGGGGCAAATGCTGCTCTTTTGATCTACTATGGTTAGTTGTTCTAGGGAGTGCTACCTCCCTGGTATTATTATTCACCTTATAAGCCTATCATTTGGTTGAAAGTTGAGCCATGGTCATGAGTGCAGTTCCAGGCTTGAAGGGTATTTAAGAGCCACAGTGTTTCCGTGAGACCAATAAGCTGGGCTTTTTTCATGCTTTTGAGTTTTGTTGCACATTTTTGTCTCTCTCTATACAGGACCTCCTATTGTGATCCCTTTCAAAGAGTCAATAGAGATAGCCAGACACCATTTAATTCTTATCTCAGGGTCTTGGCGGCTGGGGTTCATGTGGTTCATTAATTTGGACTATTGTTTCCTTGAATCTTTGAGTTTCCCTCACTCTTCTTTGCTCCAGATGGAGAAAGACCAAAGTTGCACCTTAAATGCTGCTCACTAGCTTTCAAGACCTCAGTCGCTATTCACCAAAGTATGATACAGAGCATTGTCTTGATGGACTAGGTTATGCCAATTGACTTTAGGGTCCCTCGAGACTATGGTCCTGAGTTTCAAGGCCCATTGACTCATTCCCTCAAGGTGTTTGGTTGTGGCTAAGAAGTGTTCATAACTTTTCCCCTTATATGTTCTACTATCTCGGAAGGAAGGTTATGCATGGACATATTTGCAGGACATATAAATGCATATGTGGAAATATCTTCTGTCAAACTTACACATATTTCTGGGTGTAATACCATTCACCTTCCCACTCCTGTTCAGCTTGAGTGTCTATCTTTGTTGCCTTTAACTCTTGTACTCCTTCTAGTGCCTTGATCATTTTGTGCTGACCTCCCCCTAATTGCATAATACTTTTCCCTTTACCCAGGTTAATACATGTCTACCCTTTAGTTAGTGATTTATCATCTTTTCCCTTCTTAGCTCTGGTAATTTCAAATAATGATTCTTTCTGTGTGTAAACCATCTCTTGACTTTTTACAGTAGTGGTCTCCTATAATATTTGTCCTTTTGTGATTGACTAATTTCACTCAGCATAATGTATCTAGGTTCATCCATGTATGATATGTTTTGAAGATTCATTGTTCATCTTTAATGCTATGCATTATTACATCACATGTATGTGCCCTAGTTTGTTTATCCATTCATCCATTGGTGGGCACGTAGGTTTTTTTTTTTTCATCTTTTTTGCTATTGTGAATAATGCTGCAATAAATATCTGTTCATGTCATAGCCCTTATTTATCTAGCATATATACTTAGTAATGGGATTGCTGGAGCATGTGATACTTCTATTTCTAACTTTTTAAGGAAGTGACATACCATTTTCCACTGTAGCTGTGCCATTTTATACTTCCACCAGCAGTGTGTGAGTATTCCATTCTCTCCACACACTTGCCAGCATTTGTTCTTTTCTTTTTTTTTTTTTTTTGAACTTTGCTATTAATGCTGGGGTGAGATGATATCTCATTGTTGTTTTGATTTGCACCTCTCTAATGCCTAATGATCATGAGCATTTCTTCATGTGTTTGTTAGCTGCCTACATGCCTTCTTTGATGAAGTGTTTATTCATATCCTCTGCACACTTTTTTCATTGATTTTTTTGTCTTTGTGTTGTTGAGGTGTTAAAGTTGTCTATAATTTTAGAGATTAGTACCCTATCCATTATGTCATTGCTAACATTTTTTTTTCCAGTTTGTAGGTTCTCTTTTTACTCTTTTGGTGAAGTCTTTTGATGTGCATAAATATGTAATTTTTAGGTGGTCCCAGTCATCTAGTTTGTTTTTTGCTGTTGGTTCATTTCTAGTTATATTTGATAAGGTATTTATGCCATACATTAGAGCCCTTAAGTTTGTCCCTATATTGTCTTTGATAACTGTTACACTTTTAGGTTTTACTTTAGGATTTCGATCTATCTTGAGTTAGTTCTTGCGTATGTTGAGAGATATTGATCCTGTTTTATTTTGCTGCAAATGATATCCAGTTTTGCCAGCCCCATTTGTTAAAGACACTATGTTTTCCTCATTTAATGGGTTTCAGCCCTTTGTCAAAGGTCAGCTGTCAATAAGTGGATGGATTTACTTCTGGGCTATCCATTCTATTCTATTGGTCTATGTGTCTGTCATTGTTCCAGTACCAGGCAGTTTTGATTACTATTGCTATATAGTAGGTTTTGAGACTGGGCAGTGTGAGGCCTCCTGCTTTGTTTTCCTTTACTAGTGCTTTGCTTATCCAGAGTCTTTTCTTTCCATATAAAATTGGTGATTAGTTTTTACATCTCTTTATAGAATGATGATGGAATCTGGATTGGGATTGCATTGTATCTGTAGATAGATCACTTTGGGTAGTATCGACATTTTCACTAGGTTAACTCTTCCTATCCATCAGCATGCTATGTTCTTCCACTTATGTAGGTCTCTTTTGATTTTTTGTAGTAATGTTTTGTAGTTTTCTTCGTATAGGTCTTTTGTATCTCTTGTTAGATTTATTCCTAAGTACTATATCTTTTGATATAAATGGTATTTTTTTTCTTGATTTCATTTTCAGAGTTCTCTTTTTTAGTGTAGAGGAATCCAACTGATTTTAGTATGTTGATCTTGTACTCTGTCACTTTGCTGAATCCTTCTATCAGTTCCAGTAGTTTTCTTGTTGAGCCTCTGGGATTTTTTTTGTGTAGGATTACATCATCTGCAAATACAAATAGTTTTGTTTCTTCTTTGCCAATTTGGATACCTTTTATTTTCCTTTCTTACCATATTGCTCTGGCTAGAACTTCCCGTATGTTATTGAATAGGAGTGATTAGAAAGGTATTCCTTTATTCTGGTTCCTATTTGGAAGTGGAATGTTTTCAGTTTCTCTCCATTCAGCATAATGTTGGCCTTTGGTTTTCTGTATATGCCGTTAATTATGTTGAGGAATTACCCTTCTATTCTTATTTTGCTGAGTGTTTTTATGAAGAACGGGTGTTGGATTTTGTCAAATGTCTTTTCTGCATCAATTAATATGATTATGTGGTTCTTTCCCCTTGTTTTATTTATGTGGTGGATTACATTGATTGTTTTTCTAATGTTGAATCAATCTTGCAACCCAACCATGTATGAATCCCATGTGGTCATGATGTATTAATTTTTTTGATATGTGTTTGATTATATTGGCCAGGATTTTATGGACAATATTTGTGTTGGTTTTCATGAGGGATATTGGTATATAATTTTCTTTTTTAGTGATATTTTTGCCTGAATTTGGCATCAGAATTATGCTTACTTTATAGAATGAATTAGAGAGTATTCTATCCTTTTCTGTGTTATGGAATAGTGTGAGTAGAATTGGTGTCAGCTCTTCTCTGAATGTTTGGTAGAGTTTGCCAATGAAGCCATCTGGGCCAGGACTTTTTTTTAGTTGGTAGTTTTTTTAATGACTTGTTCAATTTCTTCTTTGTGCTGGATCTGTTCAAATTTTTTACCTCATATTATGTTACTTTGGGTAGGTAGTGTGTTTGTACAAATTTGTTTATTTCATCTAGGTTTTCAAATTTATTGGCATATAGTTCTTGATAGTATTCTGTTATTATCCTTTTCAGTCCCACATGAATGTAGAGACCATCTGAAGAATAGCCTCAACATATTGAATACCAATAGCTGAAAACCAGAGGAGTTGTGGAATGGCGTCAAGAACATCATGCATGAAGAAAGCAAATGGTTATTAAAAAGATAGGAAAGGAATGAAAGACCAAAATAGATATTTGAAGAGACTCTGAAACTTGCTCTTCAACAGAGAGTAGTTAAAGTGAATGGAAGAAATGACAAGATAAAAGAGCAGAACAGAATATTTCAAAGCGTAACTTGAGAAGCCAAAGTATTATAATGAAATGTACAAAGACCTGGAGTTAGAAAGCCAAAAATGAAGAACACAGTCAGCATTTCTCAAGCTGAAGCAAACTGAAAAAAAATCCAAGCCTCGAGTGGCATAACAGCATAGTACCTAAGGCATTTGACTGCTAACCAGAAGGCTGGCAGTTCAAACCTACCAGCCACTCCATGAGAGGAAAACTGGGCAATCTTCTTCCATAAGAATTTACCACCTTGAGTCTGGTTTGGTTTGACTTATGGGCAAAATATTGAATGATATAGGAAGCATCAAAAGAAGATGGAAGTAATACACACAATCACTACCAAAAAGGACTGATTGATGTTCAACTATTTCGGAAGATAGCTTATGATCAAGAATCAATGATATTGAAGGAAGAAGTCCAATATGCACTGAAGAAATTGGCAAAAAAAACAAGGCTCCAGGTATTGACAGAATACCCATTGAGATATTTCAACAAACGGATGCAATGTTGGAGGCTCTTACTTGTTTATGTTAAGAAATTTGGAAGATGGCTACCTGGCCAACTGACTGGAAGAGATTGGTATTTGTGCCCATTCTAAAGGAAGGTGATCCAACAGAATGTGGAAATTATTGAACAATGTCATTAATATCACACACAAATAAAATTTTGCTGAAGATAATTTTAAAAAACTTGCAGTAGTATATTGACAGAGACCTTCCAGTGATCCAAGCTGGATTCAGATGAGGTGTGGAATAAGAGATATCTGAAAACAAAGAATACAAGAGACATATTTACCTGTGTTTTATTGACTATGCAAAGGCATTTGACTGTGTGAATCATAACAAACTATGGATCACATTATAAAGAATGGGAATTCCAGAACACTTCATTGTGCTCATGAGGAACCTGTACCTAGACCAAGAGGCTGTCATTTGAACAGAACAAAGGGATAGTGTATGGCTTAAAATCAGGAAATATGTGTGTGAGAATTGTATCCTTTCGCCATACCTGTTCAATATGTAGGCTGAGCAAATAATCTGAGAGGCTGGACTATACGAAGAAAAACACAGAATTGGGATTGGAGGAAGACTCACTATCAATCTGTGATATGCAGATGGTGCAACATTGCTTGCTGAAAGTGAAGAAGATGTGAAGTACTTACTGATGAAGATCAAAGACTATAGTCTTCAGTATGGATTACATCTCAACATAAAGAAGATAAAAATTCTCACAACTGGACCTTATTGCTTATTGCAACTTCATGATAAATGGAGAAAAGATTGAATTGTCAGGAATTTCAATTTATTTGGATTCACGATCAAAACTCATGGAAGTAGCTGTCAAGAAATCAGATGTCATATTGCACTGGGCAAGTGTGCTGCAAAAGACTTCTGTAAAGTGTTAAGAAACAAAGATGTCACCTTGAAGACTAAGGTGCATCTGACCCAACCATGGTATTTTTCAATCACCTCATATGTATGTGAAAGCTGGACACTGAATAAGGAAGGCCAAAGAAGAGCTGATGTCTTTGAATTCTAGTGTTGGGAAAGAATACTGAAAATAGCATGGACTGCCAGAAGAATGAACAAATCTGTCTTGGAAGAAGTGCAGCTGGAATGCTCCTTGGAAACAAAAAGGGCCAGACTTCATCTCACCTTATTTCATCATGTTGTCAGAAGGGACCATTCCCTGGAGAAAAATACCACGTTTCCTAAAGTAGAAGGTCAATGAAAAAGGGGAATGCCCTCAACAACATGGAATAGCACAGTGGCTGCAACGATGAGCTCAAGTAAAGCAAGGATTGTGAGGATGGCACATGGCTGAGCAGTGTTTCATTGTATTGTAATAAGGTCAGAATGAGTTGGAGCTGACTCTAGCACCTAACAATAACATGCTTTTCAGTCAGTAGGTTGTGTTGTGACATCACTCATTTCTTTTCTTATTCATGTTATTTACATGGTTTCCTTCATTTCCTTTGTTAATTTTGCCATTGGTTTGTCAGTTTTATTAATCCTTTCACAGAACCAATTTCTAGTCTTGTTGATTCTTTCTATTGTTTTTTGTTTTCTGTTTCATTTATTTCTGCTCAAATGTTTGTTATTTCCTTTCTTCTGTTTACTGCAGCCTTCTTTTGCTGCTCTTTTTCTAATTGTTGGAGATGTGGAGTAAAGGTGTTAATTTTTGCTCTTTTTCTTTTTTGATTTTTGCACTGTTGGTATAAATTGTTCTCTGAGCACTGTCATTGCTCTGTCTCATTTTTTTTTTATTTTTATTGTGATATGGGTGAAAGTTTACAGAACAAATTCACTTTCCATACAGCAGTTCATACATATTTTGTCTCATAACATTGACTGCAATTTCCCACAGTGTAATAGCTCTCTTCCCACTTGCCCCACAAAGCTACCTTTTCCTTGTGTCCTTCCCTCCCACGCAGTCCTGCCCCCTGAGATGTCTCCCTGTGCATACACAGCCCTTCTATTCTCCCATGATTGATCGCTCCAAGGAGTGTATCTACCTCATGTAAATGTTCAGTTCATATGCTTATCTTTTATTTGACTGGAAGCCACAGGAGTAGATTCAGTTCCAGACCTGAAGGGCAGCTAGGGGACATAGTCTCAGGGCTTTCACCAGGCTCTATCAGACCAGCAATCCTAGTTCCTTTTTTTTTTTAATGATTTTAGTTTTGTTCCACATTATTCTCCCACTCTATCTGGGATCTACTATATAGATCACCTTCTGAGTGTTTGGCAGTGGTAGCCAGGCACCATCTAGCTCTTCTGGTCTCGTAGCCATGTAGGCTGAGGATCTCGTGGTGTACCAGTCCCTTGGACTAATTGTTTCCATGGGTCTTGGGTTTTCTTCATTCTTATTTGCTCTGGATGAGGAGAGACCCATCACTGAATCTAGAAGGCCACTTGCAAGCTTTTAAGATCCCAGGGGCTACTCACTAAAGTAAGATGTGGGACAATGTTTTTGTGTAGTATGTTATGCTAATTGAGCTTGATGTCCCCTTCAACCACAGTCCCGAGCTCACAGGTCCAACTGCTTGCTCCCTCCGTGTAGCTGGCTGTGGCCAAGAAGTCACCACAACCTTATCCCTTGTGAGCTCTACTATATACCTGGACATTCTTATATAACATACAAATATGCTTGTAGGTACATTGTCTGCCAACATTGGGCACACTCCCCTCTGCATAGTCTGTCCTCCAAATTTTGATATGTTGTGTTTTTATTCTCATTTGATTCAAAGAATTTTTTATTTCTTCTAATACCAGTAGTTTGTAAACATAGTGTATTATGTTTCTATGTATTTGATTTTTTTTCCTTGATCTCCCTGTTCTTGATTTCTAATTTTATAGCAAAGTGACCTGAAAAGATGTTTTGTAGTATTTGAATATTTTTAAATTTACTGAAGCTTGCTTTGTGGCCTAACATATGGTTTATTCTGGAAAATATTCCATGTGCACTGGAAAAGAATGTATATTTTGCTGTTGTTGTGTGGATTGGTCTTTACATATCTATGAGGTCTTGTTGGTTGATTGTGTTATTTAGATCTTCTGTATCTTTGCTGAGTGGCTTTCTTGTTCTGTTCCTCTTTATGTAGTGTGTTAAAGTCTCCTACTGTTACTGTGAAGTTGTCTATTTCTCTTTTCAGTTCTGTTAAACTTTGATTTATGTATTTTGAGGCTCTTTCATTGGGTATGTAGATATTTGTTATGGTTATGCTTTCCTGTTGGATTGATCCTTTAATCATTATAAAATACCCTTCCTTTTCTATTTTGCTTTAAAGTCTTTTTTATCAGAAATTAATATTGCCACTTCTGCTTTTTTTGTTTTGTTTTGTTTCATTTTGTTTCTTTCCATTTACTTGATGTGTTTTTCCATCGTTTGATTTTTAGCTTATTTTTGTCTTTGCACCTAAGATTGATGGGTTGTGTTTTCTTATCCATTCTGCTATTCTATGTCTCTTGACTGGTGCATTTAATCCATTTACATTAAATGTAATTATGAATAGTTATTAATTTACTCCAGTCATTTTGCTGTTCCTTTATTGTGGTGTTGATGGTTCTTTGTTCAGACTTTTTCTGTGCTAAGTTCATTTTGTTTACAGATTTTCTTATAATTTCCTTTGATGGTGTTGTGCTAGTGCTTGTTTGTTGTTGTTGTTAGGTGCCGTCGTGTCATTTCCGACTCATAGAGACCCCATGCACAGCAGAACAAAACACTGCCTGATCCCATGCCAGCTCCATGATCCTTGCTATACTTGAGCCCATTGTCGCAGCCACTGTGTCAATCCATCTCGTTGAAGGTCTTCCCCTCTTTTGTCAACCCTCCACCTTACCAAGCATGACATCCTTCTCCAGGGAATGGTCCCTTCTTACATGACCAAAGTAGGTGAGACAAAGTCTGGCCATTCTTACTTCCAATGAGCATTCTCGCTGCACTTCCTCTAGGACAGATCTGTTAGTTCTTTTAGCAGTCCATGGTACTTTCAGCATTCTTCACCAGCACCACAACTCAAAAGCACAAACTCTTCTTCGGTCTTCCTTATTCATTGCCCAGCTCTCACATGCATACAAAACGATTGAAAATATCATGGCTTGTGTCAGGAGCACTTTAGTCCTCAAGGAGACATCCTTGCTCCTCAACACTTGAAAGAGTTCCTTTCCCCCCGACCTGCCCAGTGCTACACATCGTCTAATGTCCTGACTGCTGCTTCCATTGGTGTCGATTGTAGAACCAATGCTTACAAGTGCTTACTGAGAATTTATGATTTTCTTCTTTTTTATTTTGGGGAGAAGGTTTATTAGTTTTCTTTAACTTTTAATTTATTATTACCTTCTGAAGTTCAAAACAGTCTATTCTATCTTTATAGCATCTTCACTTTCTCTCCATTTGAAAGTTGTGTAACTATATCATTTATTCCCTTCTCCTGCTTTGTAGTTACCATTTACATATTGACATCTCTGGTTTCCTATTTTCAGACTTGTAGGTTTATTTTATTTTTGATACTTCTATAATGGATTGGGGAGCTCTGGTGACGTAGTGCCTAAGGCATTTGACTGGTAACCAGAAGGCTGGCAGTTCAAACCCACCAGCCACTCCTTGGAAGGAAGTTTGGGCAATTTACTTCCATAGAGATACCACCTTGGAAACTCAAGGAGAGGTCAATATGAGTCGAATCAACTCAAAGGCAGTGATTTTTTTTTAAAATATATGGAGTGCAACTCAACATAAAGAAAATAAAAATGCTTACAAGTGGACTAATAAGCAACATTATAATAAATGGAGAAAAGCTTGAAGTTGCCAAGGATTTCATTTTACTTGGACTCACAACCAATGCCCATGGAAGTGGTAGTCAAGAAATCAAACATAGTACATTGAGAAAATCTGCTGCAAAATACTTCTTTAAAGTGCTAGAGAGCAGAAGTGTCATTCTGAAGACTAAGGTGCACCTGACCCAAGTCATGGTATTTTCAATCATCTCATATGCAGGTGGGAGGTAGGCAATAAATAAAATCACAGAAGAACTGATGCATTTGAGTTGTGGTGCTGACAAAGAATATTGAATGTACTATGGATAAATCTGTCTTGGAGGAAATACAGCTGATATGTTCTTTAGAAGTGAGGGTGGCATGGCTTTGCTTCTTCTATTTTGGACATGTTAGCGGACATGTACTTAGAACAGTCCCTGGAGTAGGTTATTTTGCTTAGTAAAGCAGAGGATCAGTGAAAAAGGGGAAGACTCTGAATGAGATTGGTTGACTCAGTGGCTGTAACAATGAGCTCAATCAGTATGACAACAATTTTGAGGATGGCATGGGAACAAGCAGTGTTTTGTTTTGTTGTCACTATGAGTTGGAACTGACTCAATGGCACCTAGCAACAACACCATATCTGGGTTGATTTCTGGGTGATGTTGTTGTGTGTCTTAATCTCCAGTTGTTGTCTGCCATTGTTCATTCTCTGTCTAAAGGACTCTGTTCTGGTTACCTAGTGCTGCTCTGACAAGAAATATAACACAATTTTAATGGCCTTAACAAACAGGAGTTTATTCTTACAATTTGGAGGGTTTAAGTCCAAGTTCAAGTGAAAGGTTCTAGGGGCTGTGTGAAAGCCCCTCGACCTTGGGATTCAGCTCTGCCTCTTGCTCCTGACCCACTGGAGCTAGAGGCGTCTCTTCACTCAGGTAGCTACTGGCTGCTAAGGTTAACAAGCCCAAGGTTGACAAATAAAATTGCACAGTCCCGATGTTACCCAACCACATGGCAGGCCATTAATTCAAATCCATTGTAAGTCCCAAGGTTGGCAGAGCATGGCAGGCTGCTGAACAACGACATACAGGGTCCAAGCATGCCATAAGCTAGAGACATTCCCCAAGGCTTCTGCTTATACACAGGAAGCAGACCACGTTCCCTAAGGCAGCTACTCAGCTGCTCAGAGAGGATTCCACCATGGAGTTGATTGCCAGTCTTACCATGGGGAATACTACATCCAGTTGCCAAGTCATTCAACCAGGCCCAGCCAAGTTGACACACAAAATGAACTACCACAGATTCCCTTTAGCATTTCTTGTAAATTTGGTCTGAGTTTTACAAATTCCCTTAATTTATATTTATAAGGGAACGTCCTACTTTTGTCGTTGTGTTTGAGGGACACTTTGGCTGGATATGTATTTCTTGGTTGGCAATTTTTTTCTTTCATGTTTTTATGTATGTTACCCCACTGCCTTCTTTCCAGTAGTGTCTGCCAAGAAATCTGAGCTTATTCTTATTGATTCTCCTTTGTAGATAATTTTTCATTTTTCCCAATCTGCTTTCAAAATTCTTTCTTTGTCTTCTGTTTTGGAAAGTTTTATTATGACATATCTTGCTGATTTTCTTTTGGGGGTCTATCCTATTTGGGGTATGTTGAGCTTCCTGAATGCCTGTCTTATTATCTTTCATGGTATTAGGGATGTTGTCTTCAAATAAATCTTTGGCAATTTTCTTGGTGCTTCTTTTTGTTTCTTCCTGTTCTGGAATTCTGATCTCATGTGAGCTATTCCTTTTGATGGTGTCTCACATAATCCTCAGGCCTTCTTCATTTTTTTCTATTTTTTTTTTCTGATTGTTCCTCTAACAGATTTGCATTAAGAGATTTGTCTTCAATCTCACTAATTTTGTCTTCCTTTAATTTAATTTTACTCCTTTGTCTTTCCAATGCATTACCTTATGTCTGAAATTTTAGTATTAATCTTTTGGATTTCTTTTTGCTGTTTTGTATGGTTTCTAATTTTCCATTTATTTTGTCAATTTATTCTTGCATTGTTTTTCTGAATTCTTCTAGTTCTGTCTATGTTTTCCTTGATCTTGTCTGTGATTTCCTTGAACTCTCTCAATCCATTGAAAGTGCCTATATGTAATTCTTTTGAACTCCGTATCAGGTAGTTCCAATGGCATGTCTTCCCCAAGAAGATTTTCCAGCCTTGCATTTTTGTCAGTTTGTTAAGCCATCTTGTCTTGTTTTTGTCTTGGTGTGATTTGAAGTTGTCTTCTTGTCTCTGAAACATTGTAGTATTATTGTATTAATTTGTATGTTGGTTTGCTTCACTCTGATTTTTGTTTTGTTTTGTTTTAATATATCCAGGCCACGGGGTGAGTATGTTACTGTAGTCAATAGCTTGGCAGCACTAGAGCCATCACCACTTGTCCCCACATAGATTCGGCAGTGGGTAGGACTGTTGGTTCAAGTCTATAATTGCTGAGCATGCAGAGAAGCTGATGGCAAGCCTTGTAGGTGTTTGCTGCCATCTGTTGTCTATCCAGTGGTGCTGGAGTGGGTGTTGGCACTTGCCCAGTGGAGGGGGTGGCTAGGTTAGGTTGCTGGCTACTGACTGGTAGAGAAAGATAGAAAGGAAAAAAGGGGAAAGAGAGAGAAAAAAAAGGCAGAAGAGCAAAGACCTATGAAGAAAGAGAGAGAGAGAGAAGGAAAAGAAGAAAAAGTGAACAAACAAAAACAAATTCTGCACATACTGGCACAAGCACTAGCTACCAAACATGGCTGCACCAGTTACGTTGCACTTGCTCCATGGGAGTGCACACCAGTGAATACAGAGAATCAGAGATTGAGGTGGTGGGAAGTGGGACACTTGCTCAGCCTGGTTTGAAAAAAAGAAGAAGAAAGAGAAAAGGCAAAGGGGCACACAACTGAGGAAGAAAAAAAAAAAAAGTGTTTGAGCACTGGCAGTGGAGGGGGGCTTTGACCAGCCACTGGGTGGGTAGGGGGTGAGGGCGTCATGCCTCTGGTCACTGGAAAGGTATGTAAGATAAGGGGGGAGATTACTCCTTTCTACTTGCTGATCACCAGTGTGGGTGCTGATGTGGTCCTGGGCATGCAGAATCAGTTATTTGGTTCCTGCTCCAATCAGAACACTGCTTGCAGTAATTCAAAATGGCCACACTGCTCTGGTTGGCAGATTACTGCTCCTGTTTCATTGCTTTTGTTCAGTCTCTTCTTCTCATCTGTAGTTGATCTACTTCTTTATCCATGATTATCCATATCCACTTCACTTGATCAACTTCAAGAAGCTCTAGTGGTGCAGTGGGTAAAGCATTTGGCTGCTAATCAGAAGGTTAGCAATTCAAACCCACCAGCTGCTCCATGGAAGGAAGATGAGGCAATCTAGTGTTGTAAAAATGTACAGCCTTGGAAACCCTATGGGGGTCACTATGAGTCAGAATTGACTTGATGGCAGTGGGTTTGATTGTTCAGGTATTTTGTAGAAGGTCTGGATAGTTTATTTGCCTATTCTGCCATCTTTGTCACTGGTATTTCAAATGCAAGCAGGGTCACTTTTGGTGAAAAAGTTTCAACACAGCTTCCAGACCAAGACAGATTATGAAAAAAGGTCTTATGATCTAAAATTAGCCAAAGAAAATCTTGTGCATCATTATAAAACATTGTTCAACTCACTTGCTTCAGGTATATCATCAGGAGGGATCAATCACTGGAAGAAAACATCATGCTTGGTGAAGTAGAGAGCCAGCAAGGATGAAGGAGATCCTCAGTGAGACAGATTGAGATGACAGCTGCAATCATGCACACAAAAATGCCAGCAATTATGGGGATGATGGGCCAGGTAAAGTTTCATTCTATTGTACATAAGATTTCCATGACTTGGAGTTGACTTGACAGCGGCTATCCATCTCTGTCTATCTAAATCATATTGTCATGGTGTTCTGGTTCCTAGTGCCACTCTGACAAGGATATACCACAAATGGGATGGCCTTAACAAACAGGAGTTTATTCTCTTACAATATGGAGGCTTTAAGTCCAAGTTAAAGCTCTAGGGGCTGGGTGAAAGCCCCTCAACCTTGGGCTTTGGCTCTGCCTCCAGCTCCCAGCCCACTAAAGCTAGAGGCTTTTCTTCACTCAGACAGCTGCTGGCTGCTGAGGCTGCCAAGCCCAAGGTTGACACATAAAAAGGCACAGTCCCTATGTTACCAACCACATGGCATGCCATTAATTTAAATCTGTTGTAAGTCCCCAGGTCAGCAGAGCATGGCAGGCTGCTGAACAATGACATGGCTACATGCAGGGTCCAAGTGTGCCATAAACTAGAGACCATTCCCAAAGCTGCTTCTTATATATGGGAAGCAGACCATGTACCCAAAGCAGTTACTCAGCTGCTTGTGGTAGATCCCACCATGGAGTTGATTGCCAGTCTCATCACACGGAATAACTATCACCAGCTGCCCAGCCACTCAACCAGGCCCAGCCAAGTTGACACAGAAACATAACCACCACAATTCCACCCCTTGTCACCTTGGCACCTGCACAGATCTTCAGTGATGGTGTCTGTACAGGTGTCCTCCACTAGATGATTCCCATCCCCTAGTTCCTGAGTAGTGACCTCACCCTCTTGGCCTGGTGGGCCCCGTTCCTTTCCCTCTTGGGCATGGCAGCCCCGCCTGCTCACTCTCGGGCAGCAGCTATCACTCCATCCCACTGGCTCACATGAATGGGCAGCCCCACACTCCAGAACCAAGCTGGTGAAGGTCTGGCTCTTTGAAACCTAGGGGCCTATGATGGTTCCACCCACAAAGGCCATGGTCCTACCCTTTAAGGCTGAGGCAGTTCTGCTTCCACTTCCTTGGTCTCTCTGCTTCTGCTGATTAATGCCGAAGGCAACCCATTCTGCTGGAAAACCCTGTCCAAGAAGCACTCAGCTTTCTTGCTCCATGGGCCGGCCAACCTGCTACTCTATCTCATGCCAGTGTCTTTTACCAATTAACACATGAAGGCAATGCACTATGCCAGGAAGCTGCCTACCCAATGACACCCGGCTTTCTCCTCCATGGGCTGGTAAGCCTGTTGCTGTTCAATGCCAGTTTCTGGGCTCTGCTATAGATGTCTCTTATATTGGTCTGTTGGCTCTGCTCCTGCTGTCTCTGAGGCTCTATGCCAGGGTCTCTCTGCCAGGGTCTTGGGTCAAGGATGCACTCCACTCCTGTTTCCACATTTTAAGTATCTGTCAGAGCAGTACCCCACTCTCTCGGTACCAAATGTATTACATTAGGTTCTCTAGAGAAGCAAAACCAGTAAATCTTATATAGAGAGAGAAAGAGAAATTTATCTTAGGAAAATGGCTCACACATTTATAGAAGCTGGCAAGTCCTAAGTTCTTGGATCAAACATCAAGCTGGAGGCTTTTCCTAACTCATGCAGCTGCAGGGGCTGAGGAGCTCAAAGTTGGCAGGCAGTATACTGGCTGTTGATTCCAACGAAAGACGAATCCAAGATCTACAGGCCGGATGGTGGATTGTTCACTCACGGACAGTTGTAGGTAGAATCCTGATCCACAGAAGAGTGTCTCTTTTCCCAGGATGTCCATAAATATACTGGAAGCAGGCCACACCCCTAGGGAAATGCCCTTTCAATGGATTGGCTGCTCAAAATGTATACATCTGATCCCATCATTGGACCAATCCACATCACAATTGCTTAAACCACACAGAATTGTGGTCCAGCCAAGTTGACATACAGCTCCAACTATAACAGTCCACCCCTTGTCAGCTTGGCAGTTGTACACATCTTCTTAACCATATATAATCTCTAAATAAGGATAATTATAAAGTCATATTTGCACCTAACATGATACACTAACACATGTACAACTGAAATGCATTAACCTTACTTATATTTCACAGTTCATAACAGAAGGAAACAAAAATATTTGATGCACATATACAATGAAGAAATATAACAAGCACAATCCTCATTTCTACAACTGGTCACATGGTCATAGCTGATATTCAGAACTACTTTCTTCCACCACCCATTCTGTATTTCCCTTGCCATCAGCAAGCACTTCAGCTGGTCATGGTTCTTTGCCTTGTTGTTGTTGTTATTTGCCATCGAGTCAGACCCGACTCATAGTGACCCCTCTTCGGGTCTCTGAGGCAGTATCAATACAGAAGTAGATTGCCCCATCTTCCTTCTGAGGAGTGGCTGGTGGGTTTCAACCACCAGCCTTCTGGTTAGCAGTCAAGTGCTTAGGCACTATGCTACCAGAGCCCCTGGGTTATTAGCAGTCATATGAAAATTGGGTTGCTGTAATTTTCCATTGACTTTAATCACAGGGCATGGTAGTACTAAGAGATGTCCTAAAGAATCTCCTTTCTTCCAGACATATTCTTTACCTCCCTTATGTAATGTCAATCCAATTTCTTCTTAGTAATCAGGATCTGTCACACCAGATAGTACAGTAATGCCCTTTGTCTTTTGACCCAGAGGCATGAGGAAGCCAAAATGGCCAGGTGGCATTCTTAATTTCCAGCTCAGTGCAATTGGTATTGTTTCTCCAGGTGGAAGTGTTCCTCCCTTTGGGTCTAAGATCTCCAGACCCGCAGAAGGGTAGCAGGGACAGGAAGCAAAAATTTTTTGAGTGGGTCACTAGGGGTAATAGTGAGTGGTAACACTCCCATTTTCACCCGCTGGTTCCTGGACCCGTTAATCCTGTCTATTGAAGAAACAGAACCATATATTGGACTCTGGCATATATAGCCTCCTGGAGAACATTGCCCCAACCCTTCAAGGTATTGCCACCTAGCTGGCACTGTAATTGTGTTTTCAGGAAGCCATTCCATCATTCTATCAAGCCAGCTGCTTCAGGATGATGAGGAACATAGTAAGACCAGTGAATTCCATGAGCATCGGCCCATTGCCACACTTCATTTGCTGTGAAGTGAGTCCCTTGAGCTGAAGCAATGCTGTGTGAGATACCACGACAGTGGATAAGGCATTCTGCCAGTCCAAAGATGTTCGTTTTGGCAGAAGCACTGCATGCAGGGAAGGCAAATCCATATCCAGAATAAGTATCTATTCCAGTAAGACCAAAACACTGACCTTTCCATGATGGAAGTGGTCCAATGTAATCAACCTGCCACCAGGCTGCTGGTTGATCACCCCGAGGGATGGTTCCATGTTGCAGACTCAGTGTTGGTCTCTGCTGCTGGCAGATTGGGCACTCAGCAGTGGCAATGGACAAATCAGCTGTGGTAAGTGGGAGTCCATGTTACTGAGCCCACGCATAACCTCCATCCCTGCCACCATGGCCACTTTGTTCATGAGCCCATTGAGCAATGACAGGAATAGCTGGGGAAAAGGGATGGCTGGTTTCCACTGAACATGTCATCCTATCCATCTGATTGTTAAACTTCTTCTCTGCCGAGGTCACCCTTTGTTGGGCATTCACATGAGACACAAATACCTTTACTCCTTTGGCCCATTCAGAGAGATCTATCCACATACCTCTTCCCCATACATCCTTGTCACAAATTTTCCAGTCATGCTCCTTCCAAGTCCCAGACCATCCAGCCAAGCCATTAGCCACAACCCATGAATCTGCATCTAATCGCACATCTGGCCATTTCTTATTCCATGCAAAGTGAATAGCCATATGCATGGCTCAAAGTTCTGCCTATTGGGAGGATTTCTCTTCACCACTGTCCTTCAAGGAAGTCCAGAATGGGGCTGCAGTGCTGCTGTCCACTTTTGAGTGGTGCCTGCATATCATGCAGAACCATCTGTAAACCAGGCACAAGTTTTCTCTTCCTCAGTCAACTGATCATAAGGAACTCCCTATGAGGCCATAGGTACAGACTGGGAGAGGGAAGGTAATGTGACTGGAGTGAAGACCATAGGCATTTGGGTCACTTCCTCAGGCAACTTGTGCCTTCAGGTCCTACTCGAGCCCGATCTCTGATATACCACTTCCATTTAATGATGGAGTGTTGTTGTCCACATCCAACTTTATGAGTCTGTGGGTCAGACAACACCCAGTTCATGATGGGCAGCTCAGGCTTCATGATCACTTGCTGGCCCATGGTTAGGCATTCAGTCTCTACTAAAGCCCAGTTAACAAGCCAAAAGCTGTTTCTCAAAAGGAGAATAGTTATCTGCAGAGGATGGCAGGGCTTTGCTCCAAAATCCCAAGGGTGTGCATTGTGATTCACCAATAGAGACCTGACAAAGACTCCAATCAGCATCTCTATCTACTACAGACACTTCAAGCACCATTGGATCAGCCGGATCATATGGCCCAAGTGGCAGAGCAGCCTACACGGCAGCCCAAACCTATTGCAGAGCTTTCTGTTGTTCTGGGCCCCACTCAAAACCAGCAGCTTTCTGAGTCACTTGATAAATAGGCCAAAGCAACACACCCAAGTGAGGGATATGTTGCCTCCAAAATCCAAAGAGGCCCACCAGACATTATGCCTCCTTTTCAGTTATGGGGGAAGCGAGATACAATAACTTATCCTTCACTTTAGTAGGAATATCTCAACATGCCCCACACCATTGGACCCCTAGAAATTTCACTCAGGTGGAAGGTACCTGAATTTTTGCTGGGTTAGTTTCCCAAACTCTAGCATGCATATGTCTCACCAGTAAGTCTAGAGTCATCGATACTTCTTCCTAACTAGGTCCAATCAGCAATATGTCATCAATATAATGGACCAGTGTGATGTTTTGTGGAAGGGAAAGGTGATCAAGATCCCTATGGACTAAATTATGACATAGTGTCAGGGAATTGATATACCCCTGAGGAAGCACTGTGGAAGTATACTGTTGGCCTTGCCAGCTGAAGGCAAACTACTTCTGATGGTCCTTTAAAACTGGTATTGAGAAAAAGTCATTGGCCAGCTCAATAGCTGTATACCAAGTAACCAGAGATGTACTAATTTGCTCAAGCAATGAAATCACATCAGGAACAGCAGCTGCAATTGGAGTCACCACCTGATTAAGTTTATGAGAATCTACTGTCATTCTTCAAAATCTATCTCTTTTTTACACAGGCCAAATAGGTGAATTAAATGAAGATGTGGTGGGAATCACAAACCCTGCATCCCTCAAGTCCTTGATGGTGGCAGTAATCTCTGCAACCCCTCCAGGGATGCGGTATTGCTTTTGATTGCTATGAGTCGGGGCCGACTCGACGGCACATAACAACAACAACAACAACATTTTTGTAGGTAGAGGCATTTCTAATGGCTTCCACTTGGCCTTTTCTACCATAATAGCCCTTACTGCACATGTCAGAGACCCAATGTGGGAATTCTGCCAATTGCTCAGTATATCTATTCCAATTATGGCATTCTGGAACTGGGGAAATCACTACAAGATGGATTCAGGGACCCACTGGACCCACTGTGAGATGCACCTTAGCTAAGACTCCATCAATAACTGGACCTCTATATGCCCCCACTCTGACTGGTGGGACACAATGATGCTTTGGGTCTCCTGGAATTAGTGTCAGTTCAGAGCCAGTGTCCAGTAATCCCCCAAAAATCTGATTATTTCCTTTTCCCCAGTGAACAGTCATGTTTGTAAACGGCCTCAGATCCCTTTGGGGAAGGCTAGGAGAAAGACTGACATTATAGATTTTTGGCAATGTAGTGTGGTCCTTCCTCAAAGGGCCCTGGCCTCCCCTTCATTTACTGGGTTGTGGGTCTGTAAACTGACTCAAGTCTGGGAATTGATTCAGAGGCTGTGACTCTGTATTCTGGAGATTCAATCTAGGCTGTTGTTCACATGACCTAGAATTTTTCTGTCTATACAGATCAAGTAAATATTTAGTAGGTTTGCCATGTATTTCACTACTAGGAACACCATGTGCAAGTAGGCAATACCATGATTCGACATGAGTCAGACTATTCTGATTATTGTTCTGACTCTGCTGTCCATTATGGTAACCACGCCACCTTGCTTTTGTTGATTAACTGCTGCCACTTGGCCCCTACTACCATGGGGTCCAATCAGCTTCATCGTAGTTAAGTTCAATTAGGGCAGTTCCCACTGTCAAATATGGCTTACAAAAAATAGCAATCACAGCAGTCTTCAAGGATGCTGCAGCTCCCTTCACAAATTTATTCCTCACGGTACTGGTGAAAGTCATGTCTTCTGGACTCTCTATTTCTGGTTCCAGGGGTCTAATCTGATAAATCCATTCTAACAGGCCAATTTCCCCAAACCTCTGGATACCTTCTTCTACATTATACCATGGCAGCTCTCGTACTTCAACTTGACTTAAGGTGGGCCACCACAAAATTCATGCTTCAGTAAGCCAACCAAATAAACTATTAGATCCTTTCCTAACCTCTCGAGCTGAAACACTGAATGAACAATCTGTACTTAGTGGGCCTAGATCAATAAACTCAGACTGATCCAATGTTAAATTCCTTGCACCATTATCCCACACCCTCAGTAGCCATTCCCATACATATTCTCTAGATTTCTGTCTGTACATGTTAGCAAAATCAAGTAGGTCTTTTCAGGTGTAGTGTACCACCTCCTTAGTCACACTTTGCATTTCACCTTTTGGGGCTTGCTTGGACTTAACTTTAGCTATAGGTCTAGCAGCAACAATGGGTGTTTGGGGAAGTTCCTAAGAACATTCAGCAATGTCTTCCATGGCCTCTGCCTCAGGCAATGACCCAGCAGAAACAATTGGGTTAATCCCATGAAGCTGAGGTGGAGGGGATGATGGTTTTACAGTAATCCCTTCAGATGGGAGGGACTCAACAGAAATTACAGGGTCCATATCCTCATCTTCCTGACTATCTGCCCATATGTCCCCATTCCAGGTTTCAGGATCCCATTTTTTCCCAATGAATGCCCTCACTTTAACTTCAGACACCATTCTGGATTAGTAATTCAATTAGCTTTGTAATTCAGCCACCCTTACAGAGCACAACTGGAAACTCTGTGGTCTTTTATACAATGCTTAAGCTGTAACTTGCAGCCCTGAAGTCATCTCGCTCATTCACCACCTTGTCTAGTGTAAGTAGGACCAACCAACCAGCTTCCTTATACTCCTCATGCTGACAAAATTGCAGAAAACTATCAAATATGCAATCACCCAGAGCCTCACTTCTCAAATGTACTTGATCTATTGGTGGTGCTATTTTGCACATTAATGTTGCCACCTCATGCTGTGGATTAGCAGGTCCCTCTTTACTAATGGAAGCAGGGTCATCAGTGCCTTTACAATTAATCAAATTGGAGAACAAATTTAGGAAGCCCATCCTTATGATTTTGTCTCTCTAGAACCATTCTCAAAGTGGCTTCTTATATATGGGAAGAAGACCACATACCCAAAGCCGCTACTCAGTTGCTTGTGGTAGATCCCACCATGGAGTTGATTGCCAGTCTCATCATGGGGAATAACTACCACCAGCTGCCCAGCCACTCAACCAGGCCTAGCCAAGTTGACATACAAACATAAATACCACAGGTGGTATTCATATTATTATATACATTTGTCAAAACATGGACTCTTAAAAGTTTGTAAGTGGCCATGTAAGGTACAAATATTGCTCTCAACTTGTATGGAGCAAAAGAGAATGAAGGAAACCAAACACTCAAGAAAGAAACTGGTTCATGGGACTAATAGCCACACAAATCATGGTCTCTTCTAATCTGAGTCCAGAAGAACTAGATGGTGGCTGGGACTACTACCAACCCTTCTAATCAGGGGGGAAAAAAAAGTCCAAGTTAGAATGGGAGAAAAACCTAGAAAACTCAAATTTATATATATATATATATATATATATAAAGTCTAGACTTACTGGACTGGTAGATACTGGAGTAACCCCGAGACTATTTCCTTAAGATATTCTTTTAACCTAAAAGTGAAACCACTCCTGGAGGTCACCTCTCAGCCAAACAATTGATTGGATTATAAGATAAATAATATCACCTGTGAGTAATGTGCTTCTTAAATAATTAACTATAGGAGACCAAATAGTCAACATTTACTCAAAAGCAAAGATGAGAGGGCAAGAAGAGGAGAAACTAGCTCAATGGAAACAGAATAAAATAGGAACCTAATTCACTGTGTGCATCATTTTGTTGTACTTTGGTGATTTGTGTGTTTCTGGGAGGCCAGAGGCTTTACTACCAGTATTTCGCATACCAGCAGGGTCAACCATGGTGGACAGGTTTCATCAGCTCTTCCAGATTAAGATGGACTGGGAAAAAGGAGAGGGCCCATCCACTTCTGAAAAACTGGCCAGTGAAAACCTTATGAATAGCAATGAAACACTTCTGATACATTACTGGAAAACTGTATGAAGAGAGTGAACCATTGTATGATGTAGTGCCAGAAGATGAGCACCTCAGGTGGGAAGACCCTCAACATATGACTAAGGAAGAGCTGCCTCCTCAAAGCAGTTGACCTTAATGATATGAATGGAGTAAAGCTTTCGGGACCTTCATTTCGTGATGGGATATGACTCAAAAAGAGAAAAAACAACTGTAAACATTCATTAATAATCAGAATGTGGAATGTACAAAGTATGAATCTAGGAAAATTGGAAGTTGTTTAAAAATGAAATGGAACACATAAATATGCTAGGCATTAATGAGCTGAAATGGACTGGTATCCGCCTTTTTGAATCAGACAATCATATGGTCTACCATTCTGGGAATGACAAATTGAAGAGGAATGGTGTCACATTCATTGTCAAAAAGAACATTTCAAAATCTATCCTGAAGTACAATGTCCTAGGATAATATCCATATACCTACAAAGAAGACCACTTAATATTACTATTACTCTGATTTATTAACCAACCACGAAAGTGAAAGATGAAGGAATTGAAGATATTTACCATCTTCTGCAGTCTGAAATTGACCAAACATGCACTCAAGATGTATTGATAAATACTGATGATTGCAATGTGAAAGTTGTAAACCAAAAATAAGCATTGGTAGTTGGAAATATGGCCCTGGTGATAGAAATGATGCTGGAGATTACATGATAGAATTTTACAAGACCAATGACCTATATATTATAAATACCTTTTTTCAACAACATAAACAGTGACTATACATGTGGACTTCACCATATACAATACACAGAAATCAAATTGATTACATCTGTGGAAAGAGGCAATGGAGAAGCTTAGTATCATCAGTCAAAACAAGGCCAGGAGCTGACTATGGAAAGACCATCAATTGCTCATATGCAAGCTCAAGTTGAAACTGAAAAAAATTAAAACAATTCCACAAAGACCAAAATATGACCTTTAGTATATCCCCCCTGTATCTAGAGACTACCTGAAGAATAGATTTGACACATTGAACGCCAATGGCAAAAGCAAAAGGTCATTAAAAAGACAGGAAAGAAAGAAAGGACCAAAATGGATGTCAGGAGAGACTATGAAAATTACTCTTGAACAGAGAGTAGCTAAAGCAAAAGGAAGAAATGATGAAATAAAAGAACTGAACAGAATATTTCAAAGGGCAGCTTAAGAAAACAAAATAAAGTATTATAATGAAATGTGCAAAGACCTGGAATTAGAGAACCAAAAGGGAAGAACATGCTCAGCATTTCTCAAGCGGACAGAACTGAAGAAAAAAATTCAAGCCTTGAGTTGCAATATTGAAGGATTTTATGGCCAAAATATCAAATGATGCAGGAAGCATCAAAAGAAGATGGAAAGAATACACAAAGTCACTGTACCAAAAAGAATTGGTCAACAATCAACCATTTCAGAAGGGGGCATATGATCAAGAATGAATAATAGTATTGAAGGAAGAAGTCCAAGGTACACTGAAGGAATTGGCAAAAACAAGGCTCCAGAAATTGATGGAATATAGATTGATAGTTTCAATAAATGGAGTCAGTGCTGAAGGTGCTTATTTGTTTATGCCAGGAAATTTGGAAGACAGCTACTTGGCCAACTGAATGGAAGAGTTCCACATTTGTGCCCATTCCAAAGAAAGGTGAGCCAACAGAATGTGGATGTAATTGAACAATATCATTGATATCACACACAAGTAAAATTCTGCTGAGGATAATATAAAAATGGTTGCAGCAGTATATTGACAGGGAACTGCCAGAAATGCAAGCTGGATTCAGAAGAGGATGTGGAATGAGGGATATCACTGCTGATGTCAGATGGACCCTAGCTGAAAGCAAAGAACACAAGAAAGAAGCTTATCTGTATTTTATTGAATATGCATTTGACTGTGTAGATCATAACAAATTATGAATAACATTGAGAAGAAAGGGAATTCCAGAACATGTAATTGTGCTCATGATGAACCTGTACATAGACCAAGAGGCAGTCATTCAAACAGAACAAGGGCATGACCAATCACTAGAAAAGAAATCATGACAGGTAAAGTAGAGGGTCAGTGAAAATGAGGGAAACCTTCTGTGAGATGGATTGACACAACAATGGGCTCAAATATTATGTGGGATTATGAGGATGGTGTAGGACGAGGTAACATTTCATTCCATTATACCAATGGTAGCCACAAGTCAGAGCCAACTCAGTGGCAACTAATAATCACCACCCTTGACTGGGCCATGATTCTAAGTGGTTTAACAGTTATGATGTAGTTATACACCCATGTTGAGATCTGATGTAATATGATGACTTCTGTGATGAGATCTTCTATAAGCAGCCAATCAGTTGAAGGGGAGTTTCCTTCAGGACGTGGCCTGCTTCTGATATATATGAAAAATCAAAAACAAACGCATTGTCATCAAACTCATTCCAAGGAAACATTGGGCTTCTAAGGCTATATATCTTTACAAAAGCAGACTTCCTCATCTTTCTTCCAAGGAGTGGCTAGCAGGTTTGAACCACTGACCTTCTGTTTAGTAGCTGACTGCCTTAATCGCACTATACCACAAGAGCTAGCTCTTCTCTCTCTCTCTCTCTCTTTCTCTCTCTCCCTCTCCCCGCTTCCCTCTCTCTATATATATATAAAAGAGAGAGAGAAAAAAGAAAAAAAAAGCTCTGGCAAAGCACTCTGGCTTTTTGCTTGATCTGGATCCTGCCTCTGGCTTATCATCTAATCTCTGGTTTTGGGCTTGAATCAGTGGCCTGTCATATTGCCTGCCAATCTTGTGATTGCTGCCCTTCTCAGCCTGTGAGTCAACAGCTGTCATCTTACAGGCCAGTCTTGGATGCGTTAATTTCTGAAGTCAGCAGCCTGCTGTATTGCCTGCTAATCTTGGGTACATCAGCCTCTGCTGCTACATGAGTCAGGAGAAAGCTCCAGCTTGACTCCAGCTTGACATCTGACCCATGGACTCAGGACTTGCCAGCCTCTACAACCTCATGAGCCATTTCTTTGAGATAAATTTCCCCCTCTCTCTCTCTGTATTTCATTGATTTTACTAAAACCCAGCCTAAAACATCATGTCATTATATATTGGCAGTGGTTTTTCATTTTTAGCGGCACAGAAAATAATATGCTTCTTACAGTTAATGGCACTATAGATTTGATAAAATATGGAATCATTACATTTTGTGCTGATCCCCATATGCAAAGTGGGAATAACATCCCTCCCTCAGCCGACCACTATAAGGCTAAGGGAAACCATATCTGCAGCTGGTTTCTGAAGGGGTCAGGCCCCCACCTCCCTCTCTCAGCACAGCCCTTTGGCAGGGCAAAGGTGGGCTTCTAACAAGCAAGTTGTCAGGAGCTGGGAACTGGGACAGTCAGTGCCCGGGTTTGTTTGTCTGTTCAGATGGAGCCCTCGGCACCAAGGCCAAGCAAATATTTGTAGTTATGGATTAACCTGAGTCCCAGGTTGTGATGGCGGCTGGAGGACGACTCTGTAGGTTCCCTAAGGCCTATCCTGGTAAGCCCCCAGCCCAGCATACTTTTTGCTCTTAAAGCAGATCTATACGGAGGGCTAGAGGGAGGGGAGAAGAGAGCTGAAGAGTGGTGAGGGTCAGATCCTCAAACTGGGTTTTGGAAGGCTTGCTTGAGCTCCAGATAAGGAAATCAGAGCCCTGCCAGGCCAAGGCCAGGCCAAGGTACTGGTGGGCATCTGCCTCAGACCAGTGTGCCTTAGCCTCTCTGCTTGTACTTCCTTCTTCCAAGACTGCCAGACAAGTGGATGTTAGCTGACAGCCTCTAGGTCCCAGGCCATCCCCAGAGGTAGCTTGGAGCCCAGGACCACCCATTCTTCCTACCCCCACCCCACAACTGCAAAACCCCTGGGCTGTCTGATTTAAACAAATGTTGGAACCAGCCTAAGAGGGATGTAGCAAAGGTTGAAAGTGAGGCCAGACAGGAGTACGTGGATGCACCCAAGCAGGCTTACCTACTTGGTCTTTCAGTCCACAGAAGGTTTCTTAGTTTCTTGCCAGCAGAGTTAGACCATAGCTGTGTGTGCAGCCAGCCTGGGCTTGAGTCTCTGCTCTGACTTCCTGGTCACTGATTTTGAACAAGGAACTTAACTCTTCAACTTCCCTTCTATGGCATGAGGGTGACATTACTAATACTTACCTCTTGGGTGAAATAATAATAGCTAATGTTTATTGAGGGAGCTCTGGTGGCACAGTGGTTAAGTGCTTGGCTACTAACTAAAAGATTAGCAGTTAAAACCCACCAGCCACTCCACAGGAGAAAGATCTGGCAGTCTGCTTCCATAAAGATTATAGTCATAGAAACCCTGTGGGGCAGTTTTACTCTGTCCTTTACGGTTACTGTAAGTTGCAATTGACTTGAGTAATGGGTTTGGGTTTTCAGTTTAATGTTCATTGGGGGCAGTGATGGTTCAGTGGTAGAATTCTCACCTTCCACATGATTCCCAGTCAATGCACCTCATATGCAGCCACTACCTTGGAGGCTTTTGTGCTTCTATAATGCTGAACAGGAGCCCCTAGGTGTTGTAAATCATTAAGTGCATGACTACTAACCAAAATATTACTTGTTTGAACCAAAAAGAGGCACCTTGAAGACAGGCCTAGTGATTTGCTTTCATAAGATTACAGCCTTGAAAAAGCTTTGGAGCATAGTTCTGTTCTGCACACATAAATTCATTGTGAGTTGCAATCAACTCCACAGCAATGAACAATAACAACAACATGATGCTGAACAGGTTTCAGAAGAGCTTCTGTACTAACATGAACTGGAAGAAAGGCCTGGCAATCACAGGGATGACACAGGACCAGGCAGTGTTTTGTTCTGTTGCCCATGGTATTGTTATGAGTCAGGGACTGACTCAATGGCAGCTAACAACATTTATTGAATATTTATTGTGTGAAACCTTGTTTTAATAGTTTTGTGGGGGTTAATTCATTGTTTTTCATAACAACCCTACAAGACAGAAATTCAGTTACTTTATCTATTTGACAAATGAGGAAACTGAGGCATAGAGCAGTTAAATCTCTTGCTCAGCACTGCCAGTAAACGGTGGAGTTGGGATTTGAACTCAAGTGGGGTTCAACATCTGCTCTTTGAACCATGTATAAATTGCTTAAAAGATACAAATAAATGTTCACTGTTATTCTTAGCCTGTCAGACCAGCAAAGTCATAGCCACACATCTTGCTCAGGAATTGGGGCACAAGTGGGCCACAAATATTCATGGTGCACCATGATGTGCAAGGCACATGAGTTTCTCTGGTGTTCATGAGTATTCTGTTCCCCTTCCCTTCCTCTCATCTTCCTTCAGGTTTAGGGCAGGTGTGACTTTAACCAACACAGAGAATGAGACTGAGGCACCAGATGACTGTCTGTGGATACACACCCCTCTTCCTAGTGAGCAATAAGTCCAGCCCAAACTTTAGGTTTGAAAGCAAGAAACAAAGAAACAGGCCCTTTCATTGAGCCTCCTCCCAGGGGGGCACAAGCAGAGCAGGGGCCTTGCAGAGCTGCCAGGAGCTCAGAATCTCTTCTCTGACAGGTGTATGCAACTCCAGAATGTGGCAGCTCATAAACCTCTTACTGTTTGTGGCCACCTGGGAAATTTCTGGCACACCAGCTACTCCTGGTAAGGCCATCCTTCTACCTCTCCCCTGCCCTCCCCTGACACAGTCATCTCTGGCACCTGCCCAAGACACATACTTCCCCATATGCTCCTACTTGGTATGAAGATGACAGGCAGGTGTGGAAGCTGCCTGAGTGCCCCAGGCATGGCAGCTGTGGAAGTCAGTCATACTGGCAGGAGGCCCAAGGTCATGCCTTGCTCAACGGTGACAGGGTCCCACCCATATCGCTCAGAGTGATTCTCCTCCCTCAAATGCACATCTGCCTAGTCATTGTCCTGCCCTTGCCCTGTCTCTGGTCTCCATAGGCAACAGGAATAGGCCTGACTCCAATGGAGGGAAGCCTGAGGGCAATGATCTGTGGCCCGTTCTGCAGCTGCTTCCCTCTCACACCTCCAGCCTTCCAGAGGCCACTGGGCTGAGTTTTGGCATTTATGCCCTTTCTTGAGCTGCTTGTCTGCCTCAGGTGGGCTTTCTTCCCACTTCCTGTCTACTGTTTGTGTGAGTTCCTTTTTCCAGACTCAGCTCAGCAGACTTCCTCTAGTAAGCCTTTTGTGGCTTGCCTTTGATCCTGCCCACCCCCCATGACCTCTTCTTCCTCACTTCCCCTGACTTGACCCCTTCCTCCTTGCTGCCCCACTACACTCAAGATAGTACCTCTGGAGCCCAGAAGACACTTGGCTCAGAAGACACTTACTCACTGGAGGCAGGTTTGCCAGTCTTCCTGGTATGTCAGCCCAAGGGGAAGGTCACTGGGAATGCGTGAATGAAAGTAGGGGGCTTCTTAAGGAGGGGAGAGAGGAGTGGGTGAGGGCACCAAGATAGGGCTGAAAAAGGTGTATTTGGGGAACAACGAGACTGATTTAGCTTTGTACTCATATTAAGAATAGAAATAACAAGAGCAGCAATGGCAATAGTATCTGGCATTAGTTATTGGGTGCTTATTTCTGTGCCAGGCATCTGGGTAGTACAAATAATTTAGTGCTCAACTACTAACCAAAAGGTTGGCGGTTCAGACGCACCCAGAGACACATCGTAAGACAGGCCTGGTGCTTTGCTTCCTAAAAGCAGGGTTTCAAACTTGTTCAATTCAGTTCAGTTGTGGCTGATGAAGTGAAATCAGAAGAGGTCCAAATTTTTAAAATTTGAGTGAAGCAGAAAGATAACCAGTGAAAATTATGGGTCGAAGTCCTGGAATGGGAGACTAGGAAAAGGCATAGTGAGCCTTTTCAGGAATCTGATACAGGAGATTGGATTATTGCCAGGACTGTGGAAGATGAAATATTCAAAGTGGTGGTGACGGCCACCATCTTTGAGCAGGGCACTTCTGTTGCCAAATCTGCAAGTCATGATATTGGTTGCCTAAGGCACTTGACTGCTAATCAAGGCTGGCGGTTCAAACCCACCAGCCACTCCTTGGAAGGAAGGTTGGGCAATCTACTTCCATAGTGATACTGCTTCGGCAACCCAAGGAGGGGTCACTGTGAGTCGGGGCCAACTTGACAGCACATAACATAACATAACATGCAGTGCACATGCTGCCCTTGTTTCCTAGAAGGAAGATTAAATTTCTAGCAGGGTTTCAACTGTAATTTTTCCCATTCTGTTCCATTTAATTGGTCATGACTAAACTGGGAAGAACAGTCCTGCCTAAAAGGCACAATTTTGAAAACCCTATGAAACTGCTCTACTTTGCGTATGTGGGGTTGGTATGAGTCAGAATTGACTTGACAGCCACTAACAACTTACAGGGAGCTCTGGTAGCATAGTGGCTAAGACACTTGCCTGCTAACCAGACGGCTGGCGGTTGAAACCCACCAGCCACTCCTCGGAAGGAAGGTTGGGCAATCCTACTTCCGTAGTGATACTGCCTCGGAAACCCAAGGAGGGGTCGCTATGAGTCGGGGCCAACTCGACGGCACATAACAACAACAACAACAACTTACATGATTATCTCATTTTTGTAGTGGTTACGGCATTTGGCTACTAAACAAAAGGTTAGCTACTAAACCCACCAGCTGCTCCATGGAAGAAAGATGAGGCAGTTTGCTTCTGTAAAGATTTATAGCCTTGGAAACCTAATGGGGGTCACTATGAGTCAGAATCAACTTGATGGCAGTGAGTTTGGTTTGGTTTTTTGGAAACTGAGTTTTAGAGAGGTAGACACTGACTCATGGTCATGCAGAAGTCGAGCTGGGACTCAAAGGGATCTCTGTCTGTCTCTGGAGCAGATGGCGTTAGAAATCAAGTCTCCTGTCCTCCAGCACTCACACTCCTCTTTGTGGGTGAAAGAGCAAAGGAGAAGAGGACAGTATGATTATCTAGGAACATAATCATCTTCAAGCACCCTGAGACAAAAACCTCTCAGAGTTTTTCCCAGCTTGGTTCTCCTAGAGACCCTTGGGTCCGAGTGCCCTCAGGCCCCTCCACCAAAGTGAGCCACGCTCCCTCCAGATTTGGTGTTCTTCAGTGGAGAGCATGCCCACCAAGTGCTACGGATCCACAAGCGTGCCAACACCTTCCTGGAGGAGCTCATGGCAGGCAACCTGGAGCGGGAGTGCATGGAGGAGACCTGTGACCTGGAGGAAGCCCAAGAGATTTTCAAAAATGTGGATGACACGGTAAGTCTGCCTACAGCTTCCCAGCACAGGTGGGTGCCAAAAAGCCAGGCTGGGGCCCAGAGGAATGGTTAAAGACTGAGAACTGGCCTCTGGGGTGGTGAGCACCAGTCCCTTCTGGTCATAGCTTGGTGGTGGGTGAGTGGGATGACTAGGACTCTGGCCCTATGACCTTGGTCAGGCACAAGTGACTGCAAGAAAAGAACTCTTTAGTTAGCTCCAGGAAAGAGGGTGGGCAAGCCCTTAGCTGGGATTCTCACCTAGCCTCATTGCAGGTAGTTCCATCTACCCTCTATTCACAACTTGCTGCCACAGCCTCCCATTTTTGCTCTCCACCACTGTCTCCCTCTCTGTGGCTATAAAGCCACCATCCCTGCTTGCATTCACCTGCTGATCAAGGGGCATGTAATCCAAGACTCCTCAGTGTCTCTGCACATACATTCATGTCTGTGCCTCATTGAAATTGAAAATCTTATTGCTCAGGAGATTTGAGGCTAAGAGTGGTCCAGAGCCCCTAGGGCCCTGTGGAGGTGGCAATGAGGTGATAGGATGGGTTTGGTAAGGTAGGTGATTTCCTGATTTGAGGCCAGCCTGTCACCAGCAGAGTCCCCAGCCCCCAACCCCCACAGGCTCAATTCAGCTGCACAGACCTGGAGCTGTGCCAGCTTGGCCTGCTTCTCTCCCCTTGCTCTTCCTCAGCTACTTCCCCATTTGCTCCCCTTTATATTCCCACTGCCTGTTTTTCCAGAAGGCACCAAAACGATTTTTTCCCACACGTGCAAATCTGAGCATATCACATTGCTCCTGTGCCCCCACTCTCCTTCTAGAGATACAACCTGAGCTGCTTGTCAGGGCACCACAGGGCCACTGCCCACCTCAGCTTCTCCTCTACTCCAAGTCTCTCCTCTCCACACTGTGCTTCCCCTACTCCCTTTTCCAGCCCCTTGTGATGGCTTAGGCAGTGAGTCCCAGAGTCAGTATCACCTGGCACCTAGGTGGAAATGCAGTATCTTTGCTGCCCCAGATTCTGGACCAGCAATCTGTGCTTTAACAAGGAGATCCTGTACACACCCTACTCTGAAAACACCTGGCTTAAGGACAGACTGAATGAGTGAGAAGTCTAAAGCTGCAGGCAGGAGTCCATGGGACTTCAAGGAACAAGAGCAGGGATACTGGGGGGTAAGGGTGCTGGGGGGTAGGGGTCAGGGGTTGGTCTTGGAGGCAGGAGGAAGAGCGTGGCCTTACTCGGGGTGCAGCAGCGCCAGAGGCAGGGGACAAGCAAAGGTTCCTTACTCTGGGTCTGGAAGTTCGCCCTCCCTTCTCTCGCTGCCTGCCTAGATGCTGCCCCTTCCCTTTCTCTCCACAGCTGGCCTTCTGGTTCAAGTACCTCGGTGAGTGCATTCTAGACCCTTGTGACTGTGCCTGCACGGTTCCTCCACCCCTGACCTCTTCCGTCCCTTCCTCTCCTTGTCAAGGTTGACGGGCGGGGCCATCTGGGTCGCTGGGCGGGCCAGGAAGGGGGCTGGCTGCACTAGTCACCTCTCCCACCCCGTGTGGCAGACGAAGACCAGTGCGCGTCACTGCCGGCTGAACACTCCTGCGACAGCCCATGCTGCGGGCACGGCACGTGCATCGATGGCATCGGCAGCTTCCGCTGCGATTGCGCCCGGGGCTGGGAGGGCCGCTTCTGCGCACACGGTGAGGGGCTAGGCTCCTGAGGAGGGGCGGGCACAGGGCGCCCAGCGCAGGGTCTTTTCCGCGTGGATTCCCACGAACCTGGTTGGCCCTACCACACCGTGAGACTACGTGTTCAAACGTTGTCGACCCGAGATCGGAGCTTGTTAGCCGTTAGCCTTGGGCGCAGTCCGGGAGTGCAGCGGAGGGATGGGGGTCTCTTGTGTGGCTTCGGGCTGGGCCTTCACCTTGCAGCCATTGCACCTCTCCCCGCCCAGAGGTGCTCTTCTCCAATTGCTCGGTGGACAACGGTGGCTGCGCGCATTACTGCTCGGAGGAGGAAGGCGGGCGCCGCTGCAGTTGCGCCCTCGGCTACCAGCTGGGTGACGACCTCAGGCAGTGCGAGCCCGCAGGTGAGGGCCCTCGTCTGCCCTCCCCCAGCCTTGTTCCCAAGAGCCTGTAGCACTGGAATCCCATCCTAGTGTTAGCATGACGTGTGCTGTAGAGGCCCAGAGGGAAAACCACTTAAAGGGGCGCACGGTGAGGTAGTGGAGAGATACACAAGGGCTTGTCTGGGATTGTTTGTTGAAGGACGGATAGAGCTTTGGTGATGGAAGACGAGCCCAACCCAACCCAGGGAGTGCCAGCGTTCATGCTGCCTTCTTCTAGGTGTCCCTGGTTCCCTCGAGGATACTTCCCAGAGCGAGGATACTTCCCAGAGCGAGGATACTTCCCAGAGCGTGAGCCCATAGGTTTATTCATATCCCAAAATTGGAATGTGCTGAGTCAGAGCCAGGCATCAGGAATCCTCCTGGATCTGTCTTGGATGAGGTTATTCCTTCGGACAAATTGTCCAACCCAGAATTTTCAATGTCCCTTCACTTCTTGCTTCTCTAGAAGAGGAGAGACAGGAACCATGATTCTACTTGTTCTGTTTCCCTTTGTATACATGTTTATTTCTATAAAATTTATAAATGTACAAAGTTTAAGAAGTCAGTTTTGCAACTCTTCCAATGAAAAATAGCAGTTTTTGTTCAAATTTGCTTAACCTTCCTTACCCTTCATTCTAGAATAGCATCTTATTTTGTTATTTCTTGATTTCTCCATCTTAAGGATCACCTAATGACTCCCCACTATGGAATAGTGACCCCTCACTGGGTTTCCTAGGCTGTAAATCTTTACAAAGTAGATTGCCCTGCACCAACTTCCTTTCACAGAGGGGCTGATGGGTTTGAACCACCAGCCTTCTGGTTAGCAGTCAAATGCCTTAGGCACTGCACCATCAATGCTCCTTTTAATATAATAGCATAAATAAAATGTCAGCTGAACCATGTAGTATTTTTTCTTTCTTTTTATTGTGATTTGGGTGAAAATTTACAGAGCAAATGCACTTTCCGTACAGCAGTTGACATACACTTTGTCTCATGACATTGACCACAATTTACCACAGTGCAACAGCTTCCCTCCCACTTCCTCCCCACAGTTACCTCTTCCCTGTGTCCATCCCTCCATGCACTCCTACCCCTGAGCTATCTCCCTGTGCGTAAGCAGACCTTCTTTCTCCCATGCTTGTTCTCTCCAAGGAGTGTAGCTACCTCAGGTAAATGTTCAATTCATATGCCTGTCTATTGTTTGGCTGGAAGCCACAGGCATGTGTTCAATTCCAGAGCTGAAGGGCAGCTAGGGGCCATAGTCTCAGTGGTTCTACCAGGCTCTATCCAGCCAGCAAACCTGGTCCCCCCTCCCCTTTTGTTTTCTCCAAATGTTCCACATTGTTCTCCCTGTCTATCCAGGATCTCCTATATAGATCCTCTTCCAAGTGGTTGACAGTAGTAGCCGGGCACCATCTAGTTCTTCTGGTCTCATAGTCATATAGGCCGCAGATTGGATGGTGTACCAGTCGCTAGAACTAATTCTTTCCATGAATTTTTGGTTTTCTTCATTCTTCTTGGCTCTGGATGAGGAGAGACCCATTGTTGCATCTAGATGGCAGCTTGCATGCTTTTAAGATCCCAGTCACTACTTGCCACAGTAGGAGGTGGAATAATGTTTTGTGTAGTATGTTCTGCCAATTGAGCTTGATGTCCTCTGCAACTGTGGTCCCGAGCCCACAGGTTTAACTACTCGGTCCCTCTGGGTAGCTGGCTGTGACCAGGCAGTGACCACAACCTTGCCTCTTGTCAGCTCCACTATACACCTGGGAATTCAGATCATGCACATAAAGTTATAGGACCGTTGTTCATGTAGTATATTTTTATGACATATCCTTTCTTATACATTTTTTTGTTTATCCTGGCATTGAGAATAATACTGTTTTTCTTTGAGTTTTCTGAGTTATTATCATAAATTTATCCCCAAAATCTCTACCAGGAAGATAAATCTCTACTATTGAGTTGATTTGACTCATAGCGACCCCTCCTTGGGTTTCCAAGTTGGTATCTCTAGGAAAGTAGATTGCCCAGTCTTCCTTCTGAGGAGTGGCTAGTGGATTTGAACTGCCAGCCTTCTGGTTAGCAGTCAAATTCTTGGGCACTATGCCACCAGAGCTCCCATGGACATATTTAAATCCAAGTAATTGGTCAGTTTCATCCTTCTTTCTTTTGCTCCAATCTGAATGAAACCTCCTTAGACATACCTGTTGTCTCAGCCACCTCAATCACCATCAACCAGCAGCTTTCCTTTCAGTGTTGGGTCCTGTATTTCTTGGATACTGTGGGTAGCTTCTTCACTCATTTTTGTTAGAGTACATCCTGCAGTTGCTTTCTCAGAGAAGTAAAGTTTTCTCAGGAAAAGGAAAAAAAAAATGATTGCAGGTCTATAGTGATAGTTGATGTTATATGTCAACTTGGCTAGGCTGTGATTCTCAGTATTATGTAATTATCCTCCATTTTGTGATCTGATGAAAGGGGAGTTTCTTTGGGAGTGTGGCCTGCATCCAACATGTATGGATGTTTGGCAAAGCTCTGTTTTGATCCTGCTTCTGATTCATCATCGTCTATCAGTTTAAGGGGGATGTGAGCCAGCAACCTGCTACCTGACCTGCAGATTTTGGGATTTGTCAGTTCCTGCAGCCCCATGAGGCAGCAGCCTGCCATCTGACCTGCTATGTTTGGGTTCATCAGCCCCTATAACCACATGAGTAAGGAGAAGCCTCCAGCCTGATGCCTGACCTACAGATTTGGGATTTACCAGCCTCCACAACTATGTGAGCCATTTCCTTGAAATAAATTTCTCTCTCTCTACGCACACCCACATACACATATATAAATACATATATGCACCCACACATGTATGTATATACATACATGTGTACACACTTACACACATATATACATATATGTACATATATATATATATATGTGTGTGTGTGTGTGTGTGTGTGTGTGTG
>NW_006922199.1:653263-657178 GCF_000298275.1 Orycteropus afer afer
ACACACATATATACATATATGTACATATATATATATATGTGTGTGTGTGTGTGTGTGTGTGTGTGTGCTTTACTCTTCTAGAGAAACCAGCCTAAGACATTTGATATTGAAAAGTGAGGGTGCTGCTCTAACAAATACCTACAATGTGGAAGTGGTTTTAGAATTGGGTAATGGGTGGAGGAAGAATTTTAAGGTGCCTAATAGTAAAAGCCTAGATTACCTTGAAGAGACTGTTGGTAGAATTATGGACATCAAAGAAAATGCTGGTGAGGGTTCAGAAGGAAGTGAGGAGAGCTATAGAGAAAGTCTCTATCATCTTAGAGAATATATGGCACCAACAACAGAATGTTTCTATAAATGTGGACATTAAATGTGCTCCCAGTGAGGGTTTACAAGAAAATGATTAACATGTGATTAGACATTAGAGGAAGGGTGATGCTTTTTATGCAGTGGCAAAGGGCTTGTCTGAATTGTGTTCAAATGTTTAATGTAAGGTACAGCTTGTAAGTGATAAACTTGGATATCTGGCTGACAAGATTTCTAAGCAAGATCTTAAAGGGGCTACATGGTTTCTCTTTGCTGGTTATAGTAAAACATGAGAGGAAAGACATAAACTTAAAAATGAACTGTGCAAAATGAAAACAGAACCTACAAGATTTGGAAAATTCTGTTGTACAGACTGAGGACATGTGTCCTAGAATATTCACTGAGGATGTGACTACACAATCTTTTGATGAAGAGAGTAAGCCTGTGACCAATGGATCTAACCAACTAACACAGCAGAAAATCCATCAGTTTAGACTGAAGGGAACAGAGAAAGAACAAAAGAAAAGAATGACATCTACCTCTTGGAATTCTGTAGGCAGGAAACAGGCCAAAGGAGCTACCATTTTTGTCCTCTAAGAAAAGGAAAAGATCATCCCTGAAGCAGCTTGGAGATCAGCAGAATTGTTAGAAGGAGCATAGAAAGCAGGGCCTTCTTTGTTTCGAAGGGTGGGGGCCACAGTTTCCTACATTTCAGAGTGGAATCTTCATCATCTTGGTTCCTCCTCAACTTGGTTTTGGAGTGTGGTGCTGCTGTTATGTTGTCCCAGGGAGATTGAGCTACCACCCTAAGCTGAGTGGATGTGGCTTCCATGACCAAGGGGCAGAAGAATGGGACCTTTGGGGGCCAAGAAGATAGGGTTACCACTCAGATGGACTGGAAGAATGGGGCTGCCTAAAGCCCAGGGAGCAGAGTTGCCCTCCTAGAGGGCCTGGCTAGTGGAGCTGAAGCCCAGGGCCAAGGGGCTTCCATGGAGAATCCAGAGGGCATGGCCAACACCTAGAATCTGGAGGGCAGGACCATTGACTGGATGGTCTCAGAGAAAAGAGGATTATTTTCAAGTCTTGAGAGCTGATATAAATAGTTCTGTTGGGTTTTGGATTTGCATGGTGCCCATTATTTATTCTTTCCTTCCAATTTCTCCCATTTGCAATGGAAATACGCACTTTGTGCCTGTTCTATCATTGCACTTTGGAAACAAATAACTTGTAGTCTAGATTTCACATGTTCATAGATGAAGAGAAATTTTGCCCCAGGATGGAATATGCCTAAAGTGGCCCCCATATTTGATTTAGAGATTCATAAAAAGAGATTTTAAACTTGGAATTTATTTAAGATTTTTGGGATGACATAATGGGCTAAATATATTTTGTGTGTGTCAAGGACATGAATTTTGATGGTCAAAGGGTGTAATGCTATGAATTGAATTGTGTCCCCAAACAATATGTACTGTAAATCCTAACTTCTGTGCCTGTGGTTATAATCTCATTTGGGAATGTGTTGTCTTTGTTATGTTGAGACATGATTATTAGTGTAGATTGTGTCTTAAGTCAATCTCTTGAGATAAACGAGATTCAATGCAAGCTAGCTAGCAGAGATGGGGCAAGATAGATGCCACAACACATGGAGATCTCCAAGAAACCAGGAAGCAAAAGCTGAAGAGACAAGGATCTTCCTGAGAGCCAAAAAAGAGAGAAAACCTTCCTTTCTAGTGTGGGCATCTTGAGTTTGGACTTCTAATCTTCTAAACTGTAAGAACCTAAATTTCTGTTTGGTAAAGCCATCTGGTCATAGTATTTTTGTTACAACAGTGTTAGATAACTGAAACAATATGATATTTTCATCCACCTCAGGTGCATGCAAAGTTCAACAATGAACAAGGGAGATCAAAGAAGAATCAATGCATTTGAATTATGGTATTGGTGAAGAATATTGAATACACTGCAGACTGCTAGAAGAACAAACAAATCTGCCTTGGAAGAATGTTCCTTAAAAACAAGGATGGCAAGACTTTGTCTTACATACTTTGGACATGTTAATAGCAGGGACCAGTCCCTGGACAAGAACATCACACTTGGTGTAGTCGAGGTTCAGCAAAAAAAGGAGGAGACCCTTAATGAGATGGATTGACATAATGGCTGCAAGAATGGGCTCAAAAGCAAGATTGTGAGGATGACAGAGGACTGAGTAGTATTTCATTCTGTTGTACATTGGGTTGCTATGAGTCGGAAATGACTTGACAGCACATAACAACAACATACACATGTATACCTACCTACATGCATATATACCTGTACATATATTTTTTGGTTGTTTTTGCTGTTGTTTCACAATTCTCCGTGCCATATCAATTACCTTTTTCTTGAATACTTTTATTGTATACTTTTTAGTGACATAGTTTACCTTCATCAAGCCCCTCATTCTTTGCCCCCCATTCCTGGTAAATTATAATCAACATTAGTGTCTGTATATTGACTTGTTCATGTTATTTCATAAAAGTGTGAACATCAATATTGTGTGTGTGTGTGTGATGGACTTATTTAGCTCAACATAATGTCCTCCAAGTTCATCCATGTTCCAAGATCCTTTGGGAACTCATTTTTCTTTATCACTGAGTAATATTCCTTTGTATGTATGTACCACATTTTACTTATCCATTCATCCATTGATGGGTACTTAGATTGATTCCATCTTTTTGCTGTTGTGAATAGTGCTGTGATGAACATAGGTGTTCATATGTTTGTTTGTGTCACTTCTATTAGATCCTTGGCATATATACTGGGAGTGGAGTTGCTGGGGTACATGGCAGCTCTGCTTCTAGTTTTTGAAGAACTGTCAGAGTGTTTTCCACTATGGTTCTGTCATTACCACCAGCAATAAATGAGGGTTCCAATTTTTCCACATCCCTCTCTTGTTATTATACTTAAATAACACTTGTTATTTTCCGTTTATTTTTAACTTGGCCTTCTGAATAATAATAATAATAAAACCCTTTTCATTTTGAAATAATTGTGGATTCACAAGAAGTTACAAAATAATGTACAAAGAGGTCCCGTGTACCCTTTACCCATCCTTCTCCAAAGTTAGCAGCTTGCATAAGTGTAATATAATACCAAAACAACCATACTACAATATCAAAACAAGAAATTTGATATTGGTACAATCCACAGAGCTTATTCAGATTTCACTAGTTGTATATGCTCTTATTTATGTGTATGTCTCTGTGTGTGTATCACATGTGTAGTAGCTTTGTGTAACTACCACCATAATCAGGATATATATGGTCTCCCTTGTGGTAATTAATTATAGCCACATCCACATTCTCCCCCACCCCACCCCAATACTCCAGGCCTTAAACCTTGACAACCACTAATCTGTTTTACATCTTTATAATTATGTTATTTCAAGAATATTATATAAAAGGAATTATGCAATATGTAACTTTTTTTAACTTGGTATTTTATTATTATTATTATTGTGATTTGGGTGAACATTTACAGAGCAAATTCACTTTCCATACAGCAGTTCACATACACTTTGTCTCATGACATTGACCACAGTTTACCACAATGCAACAGCTCCCCTCCCAC
>NW_006922199.1:666278-670697 GCF_000298275.1 Orycteropus afer afer
TTTGGTGTTTTCATGCAAATTCTTCTGCTAGTTGGGGTTTAGTCCACTTCTATATCCTTCCCTTCAAAGCTCAGGGGTCCAGGATTATCTTCTGTGTCTATGTTGATTGGTTTCCCTTTCCTTGTTGAAGAGGGTCTGTGCAGTCTTTCTGCCTAGTCCGCCATCTTGCCGGAACACCCAAGAGAGAGCAGTATGTAACTTTTTGAGCTTGGCTTTTTCACTTATTGTTTCTTTGAGGTTCATCTAAGTTGTGTCATGTATCAATAATTTCTTCATTTTTATGCTGAGTGGTATTCCATGGTATTCCAAGGAAACCACAGTTTGTTTAACCATTCACCTATTGAAGGAAGTTTGAAGTGTTTCCTGGTTTTGGCTATAAAGAATAAAGCTGCTATGAACATTCGTGTAGAAGTTTTGAATATAAGTTTTAATATTTCTGAGTTAAATGTTCAACAATGCAATTGCAAGGTCATGTTGTAAATCTCTTTTTAGTTTTTAAAAGAATCTACCAAACTGTTTTTCAAAATAGCTGTACCTTTCTACAGGGAGCTCTGTGGGTATAGTGGTTAAGGCATTTAGCTGCTAACCAAGAAAGTACAATGGTTCAAACCTACCAGCCACTCTGTGGAAGAAAAATGGGACAGTCTGCTTCCGTAAAGATTTACAGCCTTGGGAACCCAGTGGGGGTCACTATGCATTAGAATCAACTTGATAGTAGTAAGTTTGGTTTTGGTACCATTTCACACCCCCACCAGCAATATATGAGTAACCCAGTTCTCCACATCATTAAAAGCATTTGGGGGTGTCACTATCTTTTAACCTTTCTATAGGAGCTCTGGTAGCATAGTGCCTAAGGCACTTGACTGCTCACCAGAAGGCTGGTGGTTCAAACCCATCAGCCACTCCTCGGAAGGAAGGTTGGGCAATCCTACTTCAGTAGTGACACTGCCTCGGAAACCCAAGGAGGGTTCGCTATGAGTCGGGGCCAACTCGATGGCAAACAACAACAAACATAGGTATACAATAATACCTTATTGTAGTTTTAACTTACATTTTCTTAATGGCTAATGTTGAAAACTTTTCGTGTACTATTTACTATCTACTTATATACTCTTTGTTGAAGTGCCTGTATGTGTCTTCTGCCCATATTCTATTTAGATTGTTTATTTATCTAATGTTGAGTTTTGAGAGTTCTTTTCATATTCCAGATACAATTCCTTTGTTAGATAAGTAGGTAGAAAATGCTCCTAGTCTGTAATTTGTCTTTGCTTCCTCTTCACAATGGCTTTTTGCTGAGGAAGAGTTTTAAATTTTGATCAGATCTATTTACCAATTTTTCCTTTTATGGAATATACTTTTATTGTCGAGTCTAAACTCTGCCTAGTCCTTGATCCTGAACACTTTATCTTATGCTTTTTCAAAATGTTTTGTTTTCCATGTATGTTTGTGATCCATTTTGAGTTAATTTTTTTTATAATGTGTGAGACTTAGGTCAGAGTTAGTTTTTTTTGCATATGGATATCCAGTTGCTCCAACACCGTTTGTTGAGAAGGCTATCCTTCCTCCATTACAATAACTTACTTGATAACTTATTGCCAGTACCCTCTGCCTGAACTGAACTGATTACTAAGTTATATAGTAAGCCCTAACATTGGGAAACCATCATCCATCTGTCACTTTATTGTACTGTGGTGGCTTGCATGTTGCTGTGATGTTGAAAGCTATGCCACCAGTATTTCAGTACCAGCAGAGTCACCCATGGTGAACAGGTTTCAGTGGAGCTTCCTGACTAAGACAGATGAGGAAGAAAGTCCTGGTAATTCACTTCAGAAAATTAATGAAAACCTTGTGGATCATGAAAGAACATTGCCCAGCTTGGTTGCTTTGGAACATATCATCAGAGGGATCAAATGCCAGAGGAAGACATCATATTTGGTGAAGTGGAGGACCAATGAAGGCCAGGGAGACCTATGGTGAAATAGCCACAAGCATAGACTTGAACTTGCCCATGATCATGAGGATAGTGCAGGACTGGGCAGTGTTTCATTGTGTTGTACATGTGGTTGCCATGGAATCAACAGCAACTATCTGTATAACATTGGAAAATGTGATTCCTCCCATTTTGCTCTTTTTCAAAATTGTTTTGACTCTACTAGGATCTTTCCTTTTCCAAATGAATTTTAGAAGAAGCTTGGCCATGTCTAGAAAAAGCATTGGTGATATTTTGATTGAAATTGAGTTATACATCAATTTGGGAAGAAATAACCTCTTTACTATGTTGAGCCTTTCAATCCATGAACAAAGTAGGTCTCCCCTAGTATTTGGGTCTTTGATTTCTTCATCAACGTTTTTATAATTTTCATTATATAGGTTCATTTCATTATATTTATACTTAAATATTTCATTATTTGGAGCAATTGTAAGTGGTATTGAATTTTATAATTCAGTTTCCACTTGTTGCTTTCAGTACATAGAATTTACAGTACATTGATTTTTGTTTTGATTGTGTATCCTGTGATTGCTGAAGCACTTATTTGTTGTTGTTGTTGTTGTTAGGTGCTGTTGAGTCATCTCTGATTCATAGTAACCCTATGCAAAGCAGAACGAAACACTGCCCAGTCCTGTGCCAGCCTCACAATCCTTGCTGTACCTGAGCCCACTGCCTCCCCCTTCTTTGCTGACCCTCCACTTTACCAGCATGATATCCTTCCCCAGAAAATGGTTCCTTCTGACAACATGACCAAAATAAGTGAGATGAAGTCTAGCCATTCTCACTTCCAAAGAGTGTTCAGGCTGCACCTCGTCCAGAGTAGATTTGTTAGTCCTTTTAGCAGACAATGGTACTCTTAGCATTTTTCTCCAACACCACAACTCTAAGGCATCACCTCTTCTTTGGTCTTCCTTATTCACTGTCCAGCTCTCACATGTACAAGACACAAACAATTGAAAATACCATGGCTTGGGTTGGACACACCTTAGTCTTCAGGGAGACATCTTTGCTCTTCATCACTTGAAAGAGGTCTTTTGCAGCAGATTTGCCCAATGCAATTCATTGTCTGATGTCTTGACTGCTGCTTCCACTGGTGATAATTGTAGAACCAAGTAATATGAGGTCCTTGACAACTTCAGTCTTTTCTCCATTTATCATGAAGCTGTTTATTGGATCAGTTGTGAAGATTTTTATTTTCTTTATATTGAGATGTAATCCATACTGCTGTGGTCTTTAATCTTCATCACTAAGTGCTTCAAGTCATCCTCACTTTCAGCAAGCAAAATTGTGTCATCTGCATATCGCAGGTTGTAAATAAGTCTTCCTGCAATCCTGATGCCACAGTCTTCTTCATATAATCCAGGTTCTCAGATGATTTTCTCAGTGTACAAGTTGAATCAGTATGGTGAAAGGATACAACACTGACTCACTGCCTTCTTGATTTTGAACCATGCAGTATCCCCTTGTTCTGTTTGAATGACAGCCTTTTGATGTATGTACAGGTTCCCCATAAGTACAACGGAGTGTTCTGGAATTCTCATTCTTGTCAATGTTATCCATAATTTGTTATGATCCACACAATCAAATGCATTTGCATAGTCAATAAAACATGAATAAGCATCTTTCTGGTATTCTTTGCTTTCAGCTAAGATCCATCTAACATCAGCAGTGATATCCTTCATTCCATATCCTCTTTTGAATCCAGCTTGCATTTCTGGAAGCTCTCTATCAATATACTGCTGCAACTGTTTTTGAATTATCTTCAGTAAGATTTTACTTGCATAATATATTGTGTGATAATTTCCACATCCTGGGAGATCACCTTTCTTTGGAATAGGTAAAAATATGGATCTCTTCCCATCAGTTGGCCAGTTAGCTGTCTTCCATATCTTTGGGCTAACCAAATGAGTGCCTCCAGCGTGGCATCCATTTGTTGAAACATCTCAGTGGGTATCCTGTCAATTCCTGGACCCTTGTTCTTTACCAGTTCCTTCAGTGTAGCTTCAATTTCTCCCTTCAATACCATTGATTCTTGATTGTATGCCCCCTCCTGAAATGGATGAACATTGACCAATTCTTTTTGGTACAGTGACTTTGCATTCCTTTCATCTTCTTTTGACACTTCCTACATCATTCATTATTTTGCCCACAGATCTTTCAATATTGCAACTCAGGACTTAAATTTTTTCCTGAGTTCTGCTTGAGATATGCCAAGTGTGTTCTTCCTTTTTGGTTTTCTAACTCCAGGTCTTTGCACATTTCACGATACTAATTGGCTTTGTCTTCTTGAGCTGCTCTTTGAAATCTTTTGTTCAGCTCTTTTATCTTGTCATTTCTTCCATTTGCTTTATTCCTCATTTAAGGACAAATTTCAAAGTCTCTTCTGACATCCATTTTGGTGTTTTCTTCCTTTCTTCTCTTTTTAATGA
>NW_006922199.1:671062-677085 GCF_000298275.1 Orycteropus afer afer
CCCAATGGGAGTTGCTAGGAGTTGGAATCAACTCAATGGAAGTCAGTTTTTGTTTTGGTACTTATTGCAATGGCTAGAACTTCCAGCAAATGGAAGAAATGACAAGATAAAAGAGCTGAAAAGAAGATTTCAAAGGGCAACTTGAGAGGACAAAGTCAATTAATATAATGAAATGTGCAAAGGCCTGGAGTTAGAAAACCAAAAGGGAAGAACACACTTGGCATATCTCAAGCTGAAAGAACTGAGGGAAAAAAATTAAGCCTCGGGTTGCAATATTGAAAGATCCTATGGGCAAAATATTGAAGGATGCAGGAAGCATCAAAAAGAAGATGAAAGGAATACACAGAGTCAGTGTACCAAAAAGAATTGGTCAATGTTCATCCATTTCAGGAGAGGGCATATGATCAAGAACCAATGGTATTGAAAGAAGAAGTGGAAGCTTCACTGAAGGATTTGGGTGAAGAACAGGGGTCCAGGAATTGACGGGATACCCACTGAGATGTTTCAATAAATGGATGCTGCACTGGAGGCACTCACTTGCTTAGCCAAAAGATTTGGAAGACAGCTACCTGGCTAACTGACCGGAAGAGATCCATATTTGTACCCATTCCAAAGAAAGTGATCTCACAGAATGTGGAAATTATCAAAAAACATCATTAATATCATATGCAAGTAAAATCTTACCGAAGATAGTAACAGTTGCAGCAGTATATTGACAGAGTGCTTCCAGAAATGCAAGTTGGATTCAAAAGAGGATGTGGAATGAGGGATATCATTGCTGATGTTAGATGGATCTTAGCTGAAAGCAAAGAATACCAGAAAGATGTTTACTCATGTTTTGTTGATTATGCAAAAGCATTTGATTGTGTGGATCATAAAAACATTATGAATAACATTGACAAAAATGGGAATTCCAGAACACTCAGTTGTACTTATGAGGAACCTGTGCATAGATCAAAAGGCTGTTCTTCAAACAGAACAAGGGGATACTGCATGGTTCAAAATCAGGAAGGCAGTGAGTCAGTGTTGTATCCTTTCACCATACTGATTCAACTTGTATACTGAGAAAATCATCTGAGAACCTGGATTATATGAAGAAAACCGTGGCATCAGGATTGCAGGAAGACTTATTTACAACCTGCAATATGCAGATGACACAACTGCTTGCTGAAAGTGAGGATGACTTGAAGCACTTACTGATGAAGATTAAAGACCCCAGCAGTATGGATTACACCTCAATATAAAGAAAATAAAAATCCTCACAACTGATCCAATAAACAGCTTCATGATAAATGGAGAAAAGACTGAAGTTGTCAAGGACCTCATATTACTTGGATCTACAATTATCACCAGTGGAAGCAGCAGTCAAGACATCAGACAATGAATTGCATTGGGCAAATCTGCTGCAAAAGACCTCTTTCAAGTGATGAAGAGCAAAGATGTCTCCTTGAAGACTAAGATATGCCTAACCCTTCTTTACTCTGTTGGTATGGTAGCCTTATAATATGATATTTACTGATTTTTTAATATCGTACCAGTCTTTTCAATTGCCTCTTATGCATGTGAGAGCTGGACAATGAATAAGGAAGACCGAAGAAGAGCTGATGCTTTTGAGTTGTGGTATTGGAGAAGAATGCTAAGAGTACCATAGTCTGCTAAAAGGACTAACAAATCTGTCCTGGATGAGGTACAACCTGAACCTTCCTTGAAAATTAGAATGGCCAGACTTCATCTCACTTATTTTGGTCATGTTGTCAGAAGGAACCATTTCCTGGAGAAGGATATCATGCTTGGTAAATTGGAGGGTCTAAGAAGAAGGGGAAGGCCCTCAGCGACATGGATAGACACAGTGGTCGCAACGATGGGGTCAGGTGTAGCAAGGATTATGAGGCTGGCACAAGACTGGGCAGTGTTTCCTTCTGCTGTGCATAGGGTCGCTATGAATCGGAGATGACTAGATGGCACCTAGCAACAACAGCAACAGAACTTCCTGTACTGTGTTGGATAAGAGTGATGAGAGCAGACATACTGATCTCAAGGGGAAAGCATGCACTCATTCACCATTAAATATAATGTTCACTGTAGGTTTTTTATGGATATTTTTTGTCCAGTTGAGGTGGTTTCCTTCTATTGCTAATTTTCTAAGAGTTTTTATCGTGAATGAATTTGGATTGTGTCAAATGCTTTTGCTGTGTCATCTGATATGGTCATATGTGTTTTCTTCTTTACTCTTTTAGTATGGTAGCCCACTAATATGATATTTATTGATTTTTTAATATTGTACCAGTCTTTTATACTTGGAATAAATTCCACTGGGTCATAGAGTATTATTCTTTGTATTTGTTGTTGTTGTTGTTGTTACGTGCCGTGGAGTTGGCCCCGACTCATAGCGACCCCTCCTTGTGTTTCTGAGGCAGTATCACTACGGAAGTAGGATTGCCCAACCTTCCTTCCGAGGAGTGGCTGGTGGGCTTGAACCGCCAGCCTTCTGGTTAGCAGTCAAGTGCTTTAGCCACTATGCTACCAGAGCTCCTATTCTTTGTATACATTGTCTAAAGTTTTGTTGATGATTTTTATGTCTAAAATGTGAGATACTGGTTTGTAATACTAACCGAATTGTGGTAGCTTGTATTTATTTTGTGTGTATGGAATTAGTCTGTTTCTCAGTTGTTAAATTTTATTGTGTAAAATTGTTCTAGTTGTTAAATTTATTGTGTAAAATTGCAGGATCTATTGTGACATTCCCTCATTCATACTGGATTGGTGGTGTGCCTTCTCTCTTTTTATCTTTTTAAATCTGTTGTTGTTTTTATGTGCCGTCGACTTGGACCCAACTCATAGTGACCCCTCCTTGGGTTTCTGAGACAGTTTCATTACGGAAGTAGATTGCTCCATCTTCCTTCCTTTTTAAATCTAGTTAAAGGTTTATCAGTTGTATTGATTTTTTTCAAAGTGTCAACTTTTTATCTAATTATTTTTTTCTCTTATTTTCCATTTTAATTTTGTTGATTTCTCTGTTTATTATTTCCTTTTTCCTGATTGCTTTGGGTTATTTTCTTTTTCCAGTTTCTTAAGGTAGGAACTTACTAAATTGAAATACTTCCTTTTTTTTTAAAATGTAAGCATTTAATGTTTTAATTTGCCTCTTAGCACTGCTTTCACTTGTATCCCACACATTTTGATTGTTGTGTTTCCATTTTCATTCAGGTGTATTTATATGTAGCTCTCTCTCTCTCACTCTTTTTTTTTAATTTCCTTTTTCACTTTCTCTTTGACCTATGAATTATTTAGAAGTGCGTTGTTTAGTTTCCAAGTGTTTGGAGATTTTTCTGCTTTCTTCCTGTTAATTATTTCTAGTTAGATTCTATAATAGTCAGAGAACTATATAAGCCTGTATGATTTTAATACTTAATATTTTTAGAAGGAGCCCTGGTGGAGCAGAGGTTTAGCACTTGGCTACCAACTAAAAGGTTGGCAGTTCAAATATCTGCCAGCAACTCTGCAGGAGAAAGATGTAGAAGCCTGCTTCCATAAAGGTTTACAGCCTTGGAAACTGTATAGGGCAGTTCTACTCTGTCCTATAGGGTCATTATAATTCAGAATCAACTCAATGGCAATGAGTTTGGTTTTAATTTTGTTAAAGTGTGTTTTATGGTTTAAGGTATGACCACTATTGGTGAATTTTCCATGGGTGTTTGAAAAGAATGTGTATTCTGTTGCTTTTGGGTCACCTTCTGTAAGAGATGGTGGAACAGAAGCTACTACATTTGGTTTGTCTAATGCTACTTGATAGAGGGCAGGGAGACAGAAGGTATCACTGCTGTTGCTGCCACTGCCACTAGCAAATAGGACCATCCATCAGTGCCCACTTGTGGGGTGCAGCTTGCAGCTCTCTTCCCGGTGTTTGTTGGGTTTCCCCATTTCTGGTCCTTCGGCCAGAGACAACAGACTTTTATGAATTCTTTTGTTTATGGCTGTTGGTAATCATGAGCTGAATTCCTCTGAAGACCCAATTTCAGGGTCTAGAGGAGGTTAAAAAGCAAACCCAAGGAACTCACCATTGTTTGTTGAAGGTTTTCCAGGGTAGTTGTAGGTTAGAGAGAAGAAACAGAAAAATGAGTCTGCCATCTTGTTCTTGAACTGGAAATCTCTCTATTGAACTTTTAATCAAAAGCTTATTTATTTTCTGACTTTTGTTTTTTTATATCTCCTGTTTCATGGACCTATTATTTTGGTTTCTCTCTGTTTCATGGACGTATTATTTTGTTTTATCTCCGTGAAGATAGTAGAGACATTTATTTTCTCTCCATTGCCTGTCCTCTGAATTCCTTTTTTGTTTTTCTCTTTTTTTCAGCCTTCTCTTCCCTCTTAGAGGCTTTCGTTGGTTTTCTGGAAATCTTTGCCCTCTGCTGTCAGAATGAAACACTGTGAAACCGAGTGTGCCTGGTAAACTCAGTCCTGTGGGCTTTCCTGCAAGGCCATCTGGAAGGCCCATACCATTGGTAGAACCCCTGCTTTCCAGATCCTTAGATCTTTACATTTAGCCCAGTTTCTGAGATGAATTTTTTGAGCTCCTGTTTGGGTAGTTCCTGCCTGCTTCCCAGCCCCTGTGCAGCAGAATAGGTAAGGGGAGCCAGACTCTGTGAGGTCTTCACAGGTTTGTAGGACTCCTGTGTGGTCAGTCCTATGTGTCACCCTCTCCCATGGTAGTGTCTGGAGTCCTCAGGTTATAGTTTCTGGTTCACCTGTGGAACAAGTTCACCTAATGGTCTTCTGCAGGAATGGGAGGACAGTCATCCCAATGATGTAGTGGCCAGAGTTCTAGAGCTTTAATGGGATTTTCACAACTCTAAGCTACTCCTCCTGTCTGTAGTCCCACCTGCTCTGCTATCACAGAAGCAGTGAAGCTTCCTGGGGTTCTGTGCTGAGAATCAGTCTGCTTAAGGGGATCTCCCATTACTGGCTTAAGTTTTCACTTCCCCAGTCTGCTAAGTCAGTTACTATGCCTATCTACTGTCTAGCTTCTGGAATTTTGCTGTCTCTTCTCTAAGGAGCTCCGGTGGCATAATGTTAAGGCATTGACTGCTAACCGGAAGGTCAGTGGTTCAAACCCACCAGCCACTCTGAAGAAGGAAAATGGTGTGATCTATTTCCCTAAAGATTTACAGCCTCAGAAAACCAAACGGGGGTTGCTGAGTTGGAAATGACTCAATGGCAGTGAGTTTGGTTTTTTTCTTTGTTGTCCTCTCTATTCTGCCACTATACAGTTCTACTGGTAAAAAGCTTTCAATGGCTTCCCACTGTTCCTATAAGTCTAAATCTCTTAATTTGGCATTCAGTGCCCATATTGAGCAGGCCCATTAGGTGCTTTCTCTTTCTGACAAGGGAGTCTCCTAGCCATGCTCAGAGCGACTATGGGACTTTCTAGGAATGTCTACCTCCTTGTCCCCAAAACTCCTCACTTCTGTTGTTGTTGTAGTTGTTAGGTGCCATCAAGTTGTCTCTGACTCATAGCAGCCCCATGTACAGCAGAACAAAACACTGTGCCGTCCTGTGGCAGACCCACGATCCTTGCTATATCTGAGCCCATTGTTGCAGCCACTGTGTCAATCCATCTTCCCCTTTTTCATTGACCCTTCACTTTACCAAGCATGATACCCTTCTCCAGGGAATGGTCCCTTTTGACAACATGACCAAAATAGGTGAGACGAAGTCTGGTCATTCTCACTTCTAAGGAGTGTTCAGGCTGTACCTCGTTGAGGACAGATTTGTTAGTTCTTTTAGCAGTCCTTGGCACTTTCAGTATTCTTCAAGAACACCACAACTCAGAAGCTCTTCTTCAGTCTTCCTTATTCATTGTCCAGCTCTCACATGTATGTATATAAGACAATTGAAAATACCATGGCTTGTGTCAGGCACACTTTAGTCTTCAGGGAGATATCTTTGTTCTTCAGCACTTTTTTTTTTTTTTAATTGTGATTTGGGTGAAAATTTACAGAGCAAATACACTTTCCATACAGCAG
>NW_006922199.1:677980-678468 GCF_000298275.1 Orycteropus afer afer
AGTTATTGGACCACTGTCTGCCAACCCTATACATGTTCTTGGGTGCACTCTCCACTTCATATAGATACCTAATATTTCAGCCTATCCACCCATCTTTCCACCCATACACCCGTGTTTGCCTTCACTGAGCATGTTGTATTATATGTGCAAAAGGGTTAATCTTTGTTGTCTGTACTTCCCATGTACCTCTCTCCATCTTTCTCTTCCTCAATGCCACTATATTGATCACTCACATTTGGTACATTGCCTTTTTCTTCACCCAAATAAAAACTTGTCTCTATCTATCTAACAGTATTCCCTGCCCTTCCCTCCCACCCCTGGTAACCAACAAAGAAAATGACCTTCCATAGATAATCATTTCCTTGACTATTACAATAATGGACCAATACAATATTTGTCCTTTGTGATTGACTTACTTCACTCAGCGTAATGTCCTCCAAATTCATCCACATTATGCGGTGTTTTGCAGATTCTACATTATTCTTTAG
>NW_006922199.1:692186-699686 GCF_000298275.1 Orycteropus afer afer
ATGTATATTGTGTCGCTGTTGGGTGAAGTGCTCTGTAGATGTCTATAAGGCCCAATTGGTGGAGTGTTTTATTTAGCTCTTCTGCATCTTTTTTGAGTTTCTTTCCAGTTGTTCTATCTTTCAAAGAAAGTGGTGTATTAAAATCTCCCACTATGAGAGTCGAGTCATCTATTTGGCTTTTCAACTCTTAAAGTCTGAATTATGTATTTTGGGGCCCTTTCATTGGGTCCATAGATATTTATTATGGTTATATTTTCATGATCAATTGATCCTTCAATCATTATATGATGACATTTGTTCATCAGCACTTTTGAAAGAGGTCTTTTGCAGCAGATTTACCCAATGCTATATGACGGCTGATGTCTCAACTGCTGGTTCCATTGGTGTTGATTGTAGAACCAAGTAATATTAAGTCTTTGACAACTTCTATCTTTTCTGCATTTATTGTGATGCTGTTATTGGTCCAGTTGTGAGGATTTTTGTTTATATTTAGGTGTAATCTCTTTATATTGGGATAAGAGCATTACGCCTCTTTATATGGAGGTGTAATCCATACTACAGACTGTAGTCTTCAATCGCCATCAGTAAGTGCTTCAAGTCATCCTCACTTTCAGCAAGCAAAGTTGTGTTGTCAGCCTATCACAGGTTGTTAATCCTGCAATCCTGATGCCACATTCTTCTTATATAATCCAGTTTCTCAAATTTTGCTCAGCATATATTTGCTCACCTCTGTTAGGAACTTGAAAAGCATCCTAGCAAACCGCTTATGTTGTGTCTTGGGGTATACTCCCAACAGCCCTTAGACATGGGTGGGAATAGCTCTGTCTTACAAATTGTTGTTGGTGTGTTGTTATTTGCCATCGAGTCAGACCGACTCATAGCGACCCCTCCTTGGGTTTCCGAGGCAGTATCACTAGGGAAGTAGATTGCTCAACCTTCCTTCCGAGGAGTGGCTGGTGGGTTTGAACCATCAGCCTTCTGGTTAGCAGTCAAGTGCCTTAGGCACTATGCTATCAGAGTTCCTGTCTTACAAATTAGGGACCTGGAGTTCAGAGAAGTTTAACAGTCTATGCAAGAACGCACAGCTAGGCAGTTGTTGCTGCTTGGTCTGACTCTTTCCATTAGGTGGCACTCTTTGTTGACTGACTAATTTACTGACTGACTTATAGTATTTGGAGCTAATATTGAGTGTCTAAGCACTTTGCACTATTTATTCTTTTTAACCTCACAGTGCAGCAAACTGACCTGCAAGTAAGAGGTGGGTTAAAATGGGAGAAGCCATCTTGGGAGAGTGTGCCCAATGGCCCTCATGCTTGTCCTCTCCCTCCAGTGAAATTTCCATGTGGGAAGACAGTGAAGAAGAAGCGCAGTAATTTGAAGCGTGATGTAGACCAAGTTGATCCACGTCTTGTCAATGGGAAGTTGTCCGGATGGGGAGAGAGTCCCTGGCAGGTGAGAGGAGGCAACTAGTATTTTCTGTTTAGTATGCAGACATGTGAGAGGAAGTACTGGCTTGATTTGAATGGGGCAGAAGTGGTGGTGGTAACATCGTATCATAGAGAATGGAGGTAACCTGAGGAAGAGCTGTGCATTTTTTTAAAAAGAGATGTACTTATGGGATTTATGGCAGAAACCCAGCTCATAGAAGTGGTGTTTTGCAGGGGAGAGGCTATGAGCAAGGCTTGGCCTCTGAATACCTCTCCAGTCTCAACATGGGAATTGACACTGAGTTAGTTCCCTTCTCTGTCAGACACTGGGGGTACAGAAATCAGCATGCAGTCCCTGGCCTGGGGCAGCTCACAGACTCTGGGAGGGTTGAGCCCCTACACAGATGGCCACTCAGTGAGACCAGAGCCAGGATGGAGGCAGCACAACTGTGGAAGCCCAGAGGGCTTCCCAGAGATTGCTTGTTCTGGCTCCAGCCCCCAAGGCCCAGAAGAACTCTGAGGGTGCTGCTGGGTGTGGTTGAGGATAACCACAGCAACAGCATGGGTGAAGGCAGGAACAGGCTACAAAGCCTTGGAAAAAGCTATGGCTGTGACAAATACAGAGCTAGGAAATGCCAAGAAAGGGACACTAAGTCTTTGCCCACATGACCAGGGAGCCCAGGAAAGGCTTAGTTAGTGCAGCCAGCACCCCTGGCATGCTGTGGCAGCTCTGAGACCCCAGGGATCTTGGATGTGAAGGTATCAGAGGCTGCACTGTAATGTCAACACCCCACCCCCGACTTGCAGGGGATCCTGCTGGACTCCAAGAAGAAGCTGGCCTGCGGGGCAGTGCTCATCCACCCCTCCTGGGTGCTAACTGCGGCCCACTGCATGGAAGGCACCAAGAAGCTCATCGTCAGACTCGGTGTGGGCCACAGCCAGGCGGGGTCCCTAGAAAAGGGTGGGGCCAGGCAGGCTGTCCAGGTTTCAAGGACCCTGATCTCCAGGATGCTCGAGTAAGAGGCTACTTGAGCTCCACAGGTTGAGGGTGGGCAGCCTATGCAATAACACTCAATATACTGTAGGTAGGAGATTGTCTGCAGCCCCTTTAAATCTGGGTACAGTCTGAGTGAAGGCATGTGCACACTGGTGTTTTAAGGAAAAAGATTGCACATACACTGGGCTCTTCCCTCCCATCCAGGTTGCATAGGCTATATGTGGACCACTGGTGTCCTTGCACAGCAGAGGCTTGCAGGCTTTCACACTGCCTGGCATCGGCCCATACAGTGAGCTTCCCCCTGTCATTTCCATGCTAGACTAAAGCCTTTTCTGCAGGTCTGGGGGCCCTTGAAGGCTAGGCCCCAGCTTATAACAATTTCTAGAGGGAGTCTCACAAGTCTTTATGCAAAAAAGAAGAAAAAGAGAATTCATACTCTTATAGTTACCTTCAGCTTGGGATTTCCAGCTCTTCCTTTCCCTTCACTGGTGGATCCATCAGTCCTGCTTGAGAAAACTATCTCTGTGTGCTCTAGATATTTCTTCCCCTGGTGCATCCTGTCAATCTTCTCTCACTGCTCCCATCCCCTACAGGGTCCCTTTCTAGTACTCAGGCCCTCTCTGCTCATCTTTCCAACTATAATTGTTCCACATTCCCTTTGTGACTCTGGTCTGTGTCAGCAGGTCCCCAGGGAGCCTGGGGCTTCCCTGAGATTAACCAAGGACAGTTACTTCTCTGGCCATGCTATCCACCTGCAGTCACTGGGTCTGTAAGTGAGCCCTGTATTCAGAGCAGCATTATTCCTCATTGGGATAGACACCAATCTTACTAGGCATCTTGGGTGCAGACAGTGGCCTCAGGACAGTGAATACAGTAGGCCCTTCTAGAGGTTCTCCCTGCCCACTCTGACCCACCATCCCTACCCCTGCAGGGGAGTACGATCTGCGGCGCTGGGAGAAGTGGGAAAAAGACCTGAACATCCAGAGTGTTTTCATCCACCCCAACTACAGCAGGAGCACGTCTGACAATGACATCGCACTGCTGCGCCTGGCCAGGCCTGCCACCCTCTCACAAACCATTGTGCCAATCTGCCTTCCAGACAGTGGTCTCTCAGAGCGTGAGCTCACCCAGGTTGGCCAGGAGATGGTGGTGACAGGCTGGGGCTATGGCAGCGAGACCAAGAAGAACCATACCTTCATCCTCAGCTTTATTAAGATTCCCTTGGCCCCACGCAATGAGTGCATCCAGGCCATGCACAATGTGATCTCGGAGAACATGCTGTGCGCAGGCATCCTTGGGGACCCACGGGATGCCTGTGAGGGTGACAGTGGTGGGCCCATGGTCACTTCCTTCCATGGTACTTGGTTCCTGGTGGGCCTTGTTAGCTGGGGTGAGGGCTGTGGGCGCCTGCACAACTATGGCATCTACACCAAAGTCAGCCACTACCTTGACTGGATCCATAGCCATGTTGGGGCCAAGGAAGCTTCCCTTGAAAGCCAGACTCCATAGCATTGTCCCTCCTACTTGCCCTTGGAATGAGATCTGGGCTGTCTTATGGCCTTCAGTGGGACATTAAAAGCAACATACAATGAGTACACAGCCTGCTATTGTGTCCTTCTGTCCCTCTTCTGAGCTGTTGTGGAATGAATTTATATTCATGGAACACTTGCCCCACATTTTATGAACAAATTCTCATTTAACCACCATAGCAAACTTTGAGGGGCTGAGAGGCAGGTGCAGGTTTTGTGAGGTCTGAATCTGATTCATATTTTTAAAAATACAAATACAGAATTGCTAGAGCCCCTCCCAGGGTCTTGGAAGGGATCTATGAAAAAGCTCCCAAAGCTTAAGTTTTAGAGTAATCCCAACTATGGCATCAGATATTATTGTCCATTATTGCAGATGAGGAAATAGGTTCAAGAAAGTTTGCAAGGTGGGGCCAGGATTCAAGTCTAGACCTGACAACAAACCCAAAAGTCTTCTGGCCAAAAGTCTGTTCTGCACCTGTCCCAGAGGGCAGCTGATTGAGGCACTGGTGGGAGTTGGGGGTGCCACAGGCCCTGATATGGAAGTGGCTGTAGCCCAGAAGATTCCCACAGTGTGGATGAGGATGCTGTGTAAGAGCAGTGTCACACAATCATATTTAGCAGTAAGCAAGAGGCTCTATTTTAGCCAATCTTGTAAGCATAACTGAATAAGAAAGAAAATAAATCAGGATCTCTGATTTGAACTCATTAATATCGATAGAAAGGGATGATAGTGAGACAGAGCAAGGAAGATTAGGCCTAAAGTACTCTGTGGTCTCAGGCAAGTTAATTCTCCTCTCTGGGCATTACTACAGTGAAGGTATTGGAAAGTAGTTGCTCATCACCTGGGCTGCACATTTTAATCTCCTGGGGAGTTTCAAAAACACCTGTGTCAAGTACTACCCAGAGATTTTGATTTAACTGGGGAGGAGATTGGAAGCCAGATACTGATATTTGGAAAATTCCCCAGGTGATTGTAGCATGACTGAGGTTGAAAGCTCCTGGACTAGGTGGTCTTTAGGGCCTTTTCTACATGGTAGGCTTTAGTTTTGAGATTGAGACAATGAGAATGACAATGAATGATCTCAGAAAGTAGAGCACAGATCAGTTAACAGAGAGGGCATGATCTGTGATGGCACTTAGCTTTTCCAGACCACACTGCTGCTTTCAGAGCAGAGAGGACATCAGGATCCATTGAGCTAGTTTTTTATGTGTAGCCACAAGAATGGAGTCTCTCCTGAGGCCAGGCCTGCAAAATCCATCTCCTTATTCATCTTGGGAAAGTTTAGGGGTAGATGGTCACTGATTAGAAGTAGAAGGAAGCCAGGCCCAGGGCTAGAGCCACCTGCTAATAATGAGAAGGCCACTGTCCATCACACTTGCAGTGGGAAAAGATAGATCGAGATAATCAGAGAGCCAGAAGTCTTTACCCCTGCAAAAGATCCCCCACATGGACTTCCTATCAAGATGGTTGAGTAGCATGAGTTGCTGGCTCCCTCTCCAAAGTCAACTGGGAAGAAATATAGAAGTGAGAGGAAGCTGGGACTTTCAGGAACAGCAGTGTCAACAACCATCCACTATGAGGATCTTGGCACAAGAAGACTGCCTTGGCAGGTTGCACGTGGCAACTGGATAGTTGCAACCAGTGCTGACTAAAGGACTCAGAACAGGCTGGAGGGAAATTTTTCAGATCTGCTTCTGCATCTCTTCCACATTGCCCTGGGGGTACCATTGCTCCTCCTTCACTACAGGAAGTGACAGTAACAGCCCAAGCTAAGTGACAAGGCAAAAGCCCTGATGAGGTGAGAGAATAGTGAAAACAGATGTGAGCTGGCCATTTCTCAGAGCATTCACTTCTGTATCCCCAACCCCTAACTCAGGGAGACAAACTCCTCCAAATACAGATTTTTCCTAAGAGATTATAGGAGGAGTTGTATAGGAAGATAAAGCAATGAATGATTCAAAAACAATTCTCTGGAGCCATTGAACTCCACCTGGGCTCCACCTCCTAGTCTCCATGCTTAAATGCAGCTAAAGTGATGTAGATCAGGGCCTGATCTGTACGAATTCCCAATGCACATCACCAGAATCATTGATATCCCCACCTCTTAAAAAATGAGCTCATAGGTCAAAATAATGTGATCAACTACAATTTGAGCAATGAGTCTGATCAGTGGTAGAATCATCAGAACTGATGGATCAATGATTGAAATAACACTTAAAACAATTAAGGGATGCTCTGGTAGTGTAGTGCCTAAGGGACTTGACTGCTAACCAGAAGGCTGGTGGTTCAAACCCACCAGCCACTCCTTGGAAGGAAGGTTGGGCAATCTACTTCTGTGGTGACACTGCCTCAGAAGCCCAAGGAGGGGTCACTATGAGTCGGGTCAGACTCGATGGCACACAACAAGAACAACATTACCAAGATGAAGAAAGAACAAGAAAGGTGTGGAAATACTAGGTATTAAAATAGTTGAAATAGGAAGATTCAAAATGGAGTCTTGTCAGTAAGCACCATGCTATTTCCCTCTAGTATCTAAGTGCTTGAAAAACTAGGTACAGTAGTTTGAATTAGGGATTTTTCTGCTCTGAACAGCTCACTGAATTAGAGTGCACCAAACACAGAAGGGCAGAATTAGAGGAAAGGCACAGGGAGATTATTTAAGAAAGAGCTACCTGGCAGAGGACGGATGGGCAGGTGAGAGGCCATCAGAAACTTCTCTGGGGCAGTCACTGACTGGCGGGCGAGGCCAGCCATCTGAGATCCCCGTGAGCCAAGAAAGAAGACACCATACAGCAGCATACCAGCGACCACTCCAGTATCCCAGTGGGCAGCCCCAGGGATCTGCCTCCAGCACCTGATTTTGTCAGTAATTTGGGTCATCTGGGTGCAGGTGGGTGCAGGCACAACCACTGAGACTCAAGAGGAGAGCTCACTTTAGTTCCAGGAAGGCGAGCTTCCTCCCCTCTCAGCGGGTCATGGAGTGGGCTTGGATCAGCCTGGGAGACGTGCTTATCTTTGTCATGGATATCGGCACCACAGTTTACTAGCAGGTACTCCCCTGACTCCAACACAGCTGAAATTGTACACATCTTTGGCACTACAGGTGGGTGGTATCACAGACAAACTCCAGAGACATTAGCAATCTGGCAGGATTGTGCCAGTGCTGCGGGCAGATGGGGTGGGGAGAGAGAGAGGAAGCCACAACTGAGTGTGGACCCGGAAATTTGCCTTGGATTGGCTCTTTGGACTGAGGGGCCTCGGAAATGGGGTCTTTGAGTGTTCCTGAGCCTGGCGGAAAGTTGCAACTCCCTAACAACAGGAATCTTTCCTGAGATTGAGTCGTGGTCTTGTAAATAACTATTGCCATCAATAATAGCCTGCACAAATCCCTAGAAACTGACCCTAGCAACACCAAGCTTCCACTTTCTCTGCCAATAACATCACTCTTTAAATAGAAGAAACCATATTCAGCTAATTACCATAAAACCTCCCGCTTTGAACTCTAAACCCTCTTTATGACAAATAGAAACACATATCCACATTCCA
>NW_006922199.1:701785-702400 GCF_000298275.1 Orycteropus afer afer
CCAATTCATACTTGTCAATAATTACACTGAATGTTAATGGGTTGAATGCACCACTCAAGACGGAAAGTTGCAGATTGGATAAGAAAACAAAGCCCATCAATATGCTGCCTAAAAGAGACACACCTTAGAGATAAAGACAAAAATAGACTAAAAATCAAAGGTTGTCAAGCAAATGGCAACTGTAAGAGAGTAGGAGTGGCAATATTAATTTCTGATCAAATTGACTTTAAAACAAAAACCACCATACGAGACAAGGAGGATATTATATAATGATTAAGGGATCAATTGATCATGAAGAAATAACCAAAATTAATATGTATGGACCCAATGAAAGGGCCCCACAATACATAAATCAGACTTTAAAAGAGTTGAAAAGCCAAATAGATGACTCCACTCTCATATTGGGAGATTTTAATACACTACTTTCTTTGAAAGAACAACTGGAAAGAAACTCAACAAAGATGCAGAACAGCTATATAATACACACCACCAACTGGGCCTTATAGACATCTACATAGCACTTCACCCAAAAGCAGCATAATATACATTCTTCTCCAGTGCACATGGAACTTTTTCCATGATAGACCATATGTTAGGCCATAAAGCAAGCCTTAA
>NW_006922199.1:704952-731289 GCF_000298275.1 Orycteropus afer afer
ACATATCTGACAAGGGACTTATCTCTAGAATTTATAGAAAACTCCAACACCTCAATAACAAAAAGACAAACAATCCAAATAAAAAATGGGCAGAAGACATGAATAGACACTTCATCAAGGAGGATATTCAAGTGGTCAAAAATCATATGAAGAAATGCTCGTGATCATTAGCTATTAGAGAGATGCAAATCAAAACAATGAGATACCATCTTGCTCCAGCACTAGTAGCAAAGTTCAACAAGACAGAAAATAACAAATGCTTGCGAGGATGAGGAGAGATTGGGACTTTCATACATTGCTGGTGGTACTGTAAAATGGTACAACCACTGTGGAAAGCAGTATGGTGATTCCTTCAAAAGTTGGAATTAGAAATATCATTTGACCCAGCTATTCCATTACTAGGTATATATCCTAAAGAAGTGAAAGCCATGACAAGAACAGACATATGCACACCCATATTCATTGCAGCACTATTTACAGTAGCCAAAAGATGGAAACAACCTAGGTGTCCATCAACTGAGGAATGGATATCCAAACTATGATATATACACACAATGGAATCCTATGCAACGCTAAAGAATAATGTAAAATCTGCAAAACACCGCATAACGTGGTTGAACTTGGAGGACATTATGCTGAGTGAAATAAGTCAATCACAAAAGGACAAATACTGTATTAGTCCGTTATTGTAAAAGTTAAGGAAAGGCTTATCTATGGTAGGACATTTTCTTTGTTGTTTACCAGGGATGGGAGGGGAGGGGATGGGAGGGAATATTGTTAGATAAATAGAGATAAGTTTTGATTTAGGTGAAGAGAAAGGCAATGTACCAAATGTGAGTGATCAATATAGTGGCATTGAGGAAGAGAAAGACATAGAGAGGTACATGGGAAATACAACAAAGATGAACCCTTTTACACATATAGTATGACGTGGTCAATGAAGGCAAACACGGGTATATGGGTGGATAGATGGGGGATAGGCTGAAATATTAGGTATGTCTATGAAGTGGGGAGTGTATCCAAGAATATGTATAGGGTTGGCAGACAATGGTCCTATAACTTTATGTGTATGATCTGAATTCCCAGGTGTATAATGGAGCTGACAATGGGCAAGGTTGTAGTCACTGCTTGGTCACAGCCAGCTACCCAGAGCAACTGAGTAGTTGAATCTTTGGGCTCTGGACCATGATCGCAGAGGACATCGAGCTCAATTGGCATAACATACAATACAAAAACATTGTTCCACTTCCTACTGTGGCAAGTAGCGACTGGGACCTTAAAAGCTTGCAAGCTTCCATCTAGATGCAGTGATGGGTCTCTCCTCATCCAGAGCCAAGAAGAATGAAGAAAACCAAAAATTAATGGAAACAATTAGTCCTAGTGACTGGTACACCATCCAATCTGCAGCCTATACGACTATGAGACCAGAAGAACTAGGTAGTGCCCAGCTTCTACTGTCAACCACTTAGAAGGGGATCTATGTAGGAAATCCTGGATAAGGAGAACAATGTGGAATAAAACTAAAAATCATTTTGGAAAAAAAGTGGGGGGACCAGATTTGCTAGCCTGAGGGAGCCTGGTGTAACCACTGAGACCATGGCCCCTAGCTGCCCTTCAGGTCTGGAATTGAATGCATGCCCGTGGCTTCCAGCCAAACAATAGACAAGCATATGAGTTGAACATTTACCTGAGATAGATACACTCCTTGGAGAGAACAAGCATGAGAGAAAGAAGGGCTGCTTATGCACAGAGAGACAGCTCAGGGGGCAGGAGTGCATGTAGGGATGGACACAGGGAAGAGGTAAGTATCAGGAGGAAATAGAAGGGGAGATGTTTCATTGTGGTAATTTGTGGTCAATGTCATGAGACAAAGTGTATGTCAACTGCTATATGGAAAGTGTATTTTCTCTGTAAATTTTCACCAAAATCACAATAAAAAGAAAAATAAAAGTAGTTGAAATAAATAGAAGAGATAAATAGCAAGATATAACTAAAGAACAAATGAGTGAATTGGAAGAGGAGATTGAGAAACTACCAGAAGCATCAGAAAAGAATAAAGAAATAAAAATATACATTGAAAAGCTAAGTGGTTGGTAGAAGTAGAAATTCCAACAATTGGGTATACAAGTCCTAGAAAGATGTCAGTGAATGGTAAGGAGCAAACAATAGAAGAAATAATAAAAAACAATATTCCCAAAGTTAAAGAAGTTTGAAGGCCTCAGGATAAAAGGATCCATACATACCAACTAGGAGAGAGAAAGAAAAATTCATCTCTAGAAACAACATAGCCATATTTAAGAATATCAGAGAATAAGAGGCCAAATGCTCTCAGAGAGAAAGAACAGGCTTCCTGCAAAGGAAGAAGACTCAGATTGATGTCAGACTTCTCAACAGCAACAATGGACATAAAAAGAAAACGAAGTGCTAGTAATGTTAGCAAAAATAGTAGAGTGGGAAATTCCAAGAACCTTCCTTCACAGAAATGTTGAAAGCCAGAATCTTCCCAGTATGTGGTTTATATGTATACACCTATACATCTGTTGTTGTTGTTAGATGCCATTGAGTCAGCTCTGTTTCAGCAACCCTAATAAGCACAACAGAACAAAACACTGCCCTGTCCTATGCCATCCTCACAGTCTTTGCTATACTTTAGCTCATCATTGCAGCCACTGTATCAATCCATCTTGTTGAGGGTCTTCCCCTTTTTTGCTGACCCTCTCCTTTACCAAGCATGATATCCTTTCTCCAGGGAATGGTCCCTTCTGACAATATGAACAAAGTAGATGAGATAAAGCCTGTCTATTCTAGCTTTCAAGGAGCATTCTGGCTGCACTTCTTCCAGGATAGATTTGTTTGTTCTTCTGGTAGTCTGTGGTATTTTCAGCATTCTTCACCAACACCGTAATTCAGAGGCATCAACTCTTCTTCAGTCTTCCTTATTCAATGTCCAGCTTTCACATGCTTATGAGGCAATGGAAAATCCCATGGATTGGGTTAGGTGCCCCTCAGTCTTCAAGGTATCTTTCCTTCTTAACACTTTAAAGAGGACTTTTGCAGCACAGTTGCCCAGTGCAATTCAGCACCTGATTTCTTGACTGCTGCTTCCAGGAGTGTTGATTGTGGATCAAAGTAAAATGAAATCCTTGACAACTTCAATCTTTTCTCTGTTTATGATGGTGCTTATTGGTCCAGTTGTGAGAATTTTTGTTTTCTTTATGATGAGGTGTAAATCCACACTGAAGACTGTACTCTGATCTTCATCACTAAGTGCTTCAAGCCTTCTTCACTTTCATCAAGCAGGGTTGTATCAACTGCATATCACAGGTTGTTAATGAGTCTTCTTCCAGTCCTGGTGCCATGCTCTTCATATAGTTCAGCTTCTCAGATTATTTTCTGAGCATACTGGTTGAATAAGTACGGTGAAATGATACAACCCTGACACACACACTTCCTGATTTTAAACCATGCAGTATCTCCTTGTTCTGTTTAACTAACAGCCTCCTGGGCTATGTACAAGTTTCTTATGAGCACAATTAAGTGTTCTGGAATTCCCATTCTTTTCAGTGTTATCTGTTAACTTGTTATGATCTGCACAGTCAAATGCCTTTGCATAGACAATACAACACAGGTAAATGTATTTCTGGTATTCTTTGCTTTTAGCCAAGATCTGTCTAACATCAGCAATGATTTCCCTCATTCCATATTCTCTTCTGAATCCAGCTTGAATTTCTGGAATTTCCCTGTCAATATACTGCAACAACGTTTTTTGAATTATCTTCAGCAAAATTTTACTTGTGTGTGATATTAATGATATTTTTAAAATAATTTTTACATTATGTTGGGTCACCTTTCTTTGGAATGGGCACAAGTATCAGTCTCTTCCAGTCAGTTAGCTGTCTTCCAAATTTCTTGGTATAAATGAAGAAGGAGTTCCATTGATGGGTATTCCATCAGTTCCTGTAGAGTTATTATTCACCAATTTCTTCAGTGCAATTTGGACTTCTTCCTTTAATACATTTGGTTCTTGGTCGTATCCTGCCTCCTGAAATAGTTGAACATTGACCAATTCTTTTTGGTACACTGACTGTATTCCTTCCATCTTCTTTAGATACTTCCTGCTTCATTCAATATTTTGCCCATTAAATCCCATAAAACAAACCCACTGCCATTGAGTCATTTCTGATTCACAAAACAGTACTTATTAGGTTTCCAAGTCTGAATCTTTATGGAAGTAAATGGCCTCATCTTCCTTCCACAGAGCAGCTGGTGGGTTCGAACGCTGACCTTCTGGTTAGCAGTCAAATACTTTATCCACTAAGCCACCAGAGCACCAATATTGCAACTTGAAGCTTGAATTTTTCTTCAGTTCTTCCAGCCTGAGAAACGCTGAGCATGTTCTTCCCTTGTGGTTTTCTAACTCCAGGTCTTTGCACAATTTGTTATAATACTTCACTTTGTCGTCTCAAGCTGTGCTTTGAAATCTTCTGTTTAGCTCTTTCATCTCATCATTTCTTCCATTCACTTTAGCTACTTTCTATTCAAGAGCAAGTTTCAGAGTCTCTTCTGACATCCATTCCCTGTCTTTCTGATGACCATTTGCTTTCTTCATGTATGACGTTGTTGATGTCATCTCACAATTCGTCTGGTCTTTGGTCATTGGTGTTCAGTGCATCAAATCTGTTCTTCAGATGATCACTTGAGTAAGGTGGGATATGCTGAAGGTCATATTTTGGCTCTAATAGACTTGTTTTAATTTTCTTCATCTTCAACTTGAACTTGCATAGGAGCAATTGATGGTCTGTTCCACAGTCAGCTTATGGCCTTCTTCTGATTAAAGATACTGAGCTTCTTCATTCCCTTTTTGCACAGATGTAGTCAATCTGATTCCTGTGTATTCCATCTGGTGAGGTCCACATGCATAGCTGTCATTTATGTTGTTAATAAAAAGGTATTTGCAATGAATAAGTCATTACTCTTGCAAAATTCTATCATGTGATCTCCAGCATCATTTCTATCAAAAGGCCATATTTTCCAACAATTAATTATTTTGTTTCCAACTTTTGAATTCTAATCACCAGTAATAATCAGTACATCTTGATTGCATGTTTGGTCGATTTCAGACTTTGGAAGTTGGTAAAAATCTTTAATTCACCTTTGGATTTAGTGGTTTGTGTGTAAAATTTGATAATAGAAGTAAAACTGGTCTTCCTTGTAGGCATGTGAACATTATCCTATCTCTGACAGCATTGTGCTTCAGGATAGATCTTAAAACATTCTTCTTGACAATGAATGTGAAGCCATTCTTCTTTAATTTGTCATTCCTGGCATAGTAGACCATATGATTGATTGTCTGCTTCAAAATGAACAATAACAGTCCATTTCAGTTCACTAATGCCTAGGATATTGATATTTATGTGTTCCATTTCATTTTTGACAACTTCCAGTTTTCTTAGATTCATTCATACCTCATACCTTCCATGCTCTGATTATTAATGGATGTTTATAGCTGTTTCTTTCCATTTTGAGTTGTGCCCCTTCAGCAAATGGAAGTCACAAAAGCTTTACTCCATCTGTGTCATTAAGGTCAATTCTGCTTTGAGGAGGCAGCTCTTCCCTAGTCATATTTTGAGTGTTTTCCAACCTGAGGGGCTTATCTTTAGGCACTATATCAGAGAATGTGTCATGACTATTCATAAAGTTTTCCAGTAATATATCAGACAAGGTCCACTGCTATTCAAAAAGCTTTCACTGGTCAATTTTTTCAGAAATGGGTGGCCCTGTCCTTCTTCCCAGTCTGCCTTAGTCTGGAAGCTCCATTGAAACCTATCCACCATGGGTGACCCTTCTGGTATTTGAAATACCAGAAGCATAGCCTCCAGCCTGATGGCAACATGCAAGTCACCACAGCATGACAAACTGACAGATGAGTGGTGGCCTATACACTTACTCCACATTTACTGACTGTCTCATTATCTGACATTTCACACTTTTGATAATAGTAAAAAATCTACCATCTGACTATTTCATGCATTAATGATGTATGTCTGGCAGTAATGAACATTGAGATCCGAGGTGAGAGTAACACTTGCTGTGATCGTTAAGGTTATGTGTCAGCTAGGCTGGGCTATGGTTCTCAACGGTTTAGCAGTTATAATTTGGAAATTAGATAATGATGTACTCATCTTGGATTTTGTGATATGTCAGTTTGTTTTTCATAATGCTGATTTAATGATTTAATAATGACTATTTTTTATTATTTATATTTTTAATTTTTTATTGTGTTTGAGTGCAAATTTACAAAGCAGATTTGTTTTATACCCAACAGTTCATGTACATTTGATTTCACAGCCCTGATTACAATCCCCAACCATAAAAAACTCTCCTCCCTGTGACCACATCTCCCATTCCATGCTGTGCATTCCTATCTGTCCAGCTTTCCCTGTATGTGAATACTGCCTCTCTGAGGTCTCATGGTTGATTGATCTAAGGGGTGCATTTCCCTGGGATAGGTGTTCTGCATGTAGGTCTTTCCACTGATGGGCTGAGAGCCAATCCATGGAAGTGAGTCCTTTTCTAGATTTGAAGGATAACCTGGGGCCATAGTCTTGGGGGTTCCATCAATCTCTATCTGATCAATAATTCTGGACATTTCTGTGTTTTTTAATTTTGTTCCACATTTTTCCTCCCAATTTTGATCCCTTTCCAAGTGGTTGGCATTGGTAGTTGGTCACCATCTAGTTCTTCTGGTCTTGGGGTCATGAAGGCTGAGGTCCTTGTGGTCCATCATATCTTTGGACTCATTCTTTCTAAATGACTTTGATTTTCTTCACTTTTCTTTGCTCCAGGTGAAAGGAGATCAATAGTTACATCTTAGATGGCCACACGAAAGCTTTTAAGACCCAGTCGCTATTCATCAAAGTAGGATGTACCACTAGATTTTTATGTACTATGTTGTGCCAGTTGAGCATGATGTCCCTGAGACTATGATCCTGAACCCACATAATGACCAATGGTTTTTGACATTGATAAGTGAGGAGTAAATGTATATAAACACATAAACATATATGCCTACATATATAGATACATATAGGATGCTCTGGTAGCATAGTACCTAAGGCATTTGACTGCTAACCACTCCTTGGAAGAAAGATTGGGAAATCTACTTCTGTAGACATACTGCCTCAGAAATCCAAGGAGGGGTCTCTATGAGTTGAATCAACTCAATGGCAGTAAGTTTGGTTTTTGGTTTTATAGTAATTACCAACAGGCCCTTTTTTCTTGTGTGCTTTCTAATGACTTTGTTTACCTTAATCAAGATGTGTACAGTTCACCCTCATTCAGCATTACCTTTCCTATCACCAGTGATGTATCTAGAAAGTGAGTATATGTTTATATATTATATAGCTGTTTCTTTCCATTTTGAGTTGTACCCCTTCAGCAAATGGAGGTCATAAAAGCTTTACTCCATCCATGTCATTAAGGTGAATTCTGCTATCTAGAAACTGTATCCTCTTCTATGCCCCTCATTCCTGGTAACTACTAATGTGTTGGGGGGGAAAAGACCCCAGATTCAAACAGGTTCAATAGAAACCTTTTTTTTTATTAAGGCTTAGGACAAAGACAAAACAAAACAACCATCTAGGATGAGGGAAACCTTCAGGATGTGCACAATACAGGAAGACAGATGGAATCCATTGAATCACAGCCATGGGGCTTATTATATATGATTGAGAACAAAGGAAATCATCACAAAATCATGATTGGTGGGAGATTGATTAATCACTGTCACAAGCAGGATTATAGAGGTGGGGAAAGGACCATGATTGGGATACGTACATAACTGAAGATAAGAAGCATTATGGGATTGGTTTTGGTGTTTGACCACTTGGCTAAGTGGTGGTCCAGATAAGATTCATGACCATGTGGCCTGAATCATAACCAAAGGTGGCTATAAGACAATACCAGGACCTCAACCTTAAGTTAAATTAGAAAAGGGCACACTTAGGCAAGTACCATAGTTCTTTGTGTGAGCATAATCTACTTTCAACCACACTCTTCCTGAGGGCAAACTACCCCTCCCTAGGTTTGTCCTGGAACTTGTCTGTGCATAGCCACAATGTGGTCTAAAAGTCACAAAGAATTCAGATGGCATGTAAACTTATGTCAAGACACAAAATGGAATTAGGCCTCCCCCTATATACTGCTTTGTAGGAGCTCTGGTGGCATAGTGCCTAAGGCATTTGACTGCTAACCAGAAGGCTGTTGGTTCATACCCAACAGCCACTCCTCGGAAGGAAGATTGGGCAATCTACTTCTGTAGTGATACCACCTCAGAAACCCAAGGAGAGGTCACTATGAGTCAGATCTGACTCGATGGCAGTGAGTTTTGAGGGTTTTTTTTTTTTTTTTTTCCTATAGACTGCAACCTTCCACAACCCAAGTGCTTTAGAACTTAAGCTCTAATACACTAGTGGACATTAGTTTCTATTCATGTCATTTCATAAAAGTGAGAACATAGCATACCATACCATATATATATCTTTGTGATTGACTTATTTAGCTTAACATAATATCCTCCAGATTCATCCATGTTCCAAGATGTTTGGTGACTCATTTTGCTTTCTCTTAACATTTTATGGTGATTTGGGTGAAATTTTACACACAGATTCATTTTACATTCAAGAGTTCATAAACACATTTTGTTTTGCATGACTGGTTACAGTCCCCACAGTGTGCCACCTCACTTCCATCTTCCTCCCTGTCATTACCATTTCACCATGTGCGCTTGCCTATGCATTCATGCCTCTCTACCTTTCTCCGTGTGGAAATGCTGCCCTTCTGATCTCTCATGGTTGATTATTCTAAAGAGTGCCACTGTTCAGTTCGTAGGCCTGTCTGTTGTTCAGGTGAGAGTTAAGCCATGGGAGTGAGATAAATTCCAGGCCCAAAGGATGACTTACAGCCATAGTCTTGAGGGTTTTACCAGTCTCTATCAGAACAGTAAACCTGATCTTTTTCTTTTTTTTTATGATTTCGAGTTTTGTTGCACATTCTTCCCTCACTCTATACAGAGATACACTCTATACAGTATCTCCAATTTGGTTGGCATTGGTAGCTGGGCACCATCTAGTTCTTTTCTCATGGTCACATAGGCTAAGGTTTGCATGATCCGCTAGTCCCTTGGACTAATTGTTTCCATGCCTTTCTGACTTTTTTCATTCTTCTTAGTTTCAGATGAGGAGAGACCAATTGTTACATCTAGATGGCTGCTTGCAAGCTTTTCAGACTCTAGCCATTACTCACCAAAGTTGGATGTAGAACAATGTTTCCGTGTAGCATGTTATACTAATTGAGCTTGATGTCCCCTGCAACCATGCTTCTGAGGTCACAGGTACAACAACTTGTTCCCTTAGGGTGGTTAGCTGTGGCTAAGAAGTTATCATAACTTTGCCGTCTGCTAGTTCTATTTACGTGGACATTCTTACAGCATGTACAAATACATATTGTTGGCCAAACTTATATATGGTTGTGGATATATTCCCTTTTGCCTAGATATACCTGATCATACATATATCTACCTATATGTATCTGCCTGTTGAATAACGTTTGTTATTACTGATAATGCAGTATTGCATATGTAAAAGTGTTTATGTATGTTGTCTGTACCTCTTGTGCACCTCTCTGTGTCTTCTTTTTCCTCAGTGTAATTGTGTTGGTCACTCACTTTTGGTATATTGCCTTTCCATTCACCCAAATCAATACTTGATTCTTACCAATCTTGCAATTTTCCCTGCTCTCCCTTCCCATCCCTGGTAACCAGCAAAGAAAGTTTACTTCCATAAGTTTTGGTTACCTAGTACTGCTCTAACCGACATACCACAGATAGGATGGCTTGAACCAATAGGGATTTTTACAGTTCAAGAGGCTCTTACAGTTTAGGAGTTGGAAGTTCGAGTTCAAAGTTCCAGCTCTAGGGGCTAGGTGGAAGCCCCTCAACCTTGGACTTCAGCTCCGTCTCTTGCTCCTTGCCCACTGAAGCTGGATGCTTCTCTTAACTCAGGCAGCTGCTGGCTGCTGAGGCTGACAAATCCAGGGTTCACAAATAAAATGGCACAGGCCCATGATTACCAAACAACATGGCAGGCCACTAGTTCAAGTTCAGAATAAGTCCCAAGATTGGCAGGAAACATGGCCTCTCTCTCTCTCTCTTTTTAAATTTATTCTGCTCTGGGTGCAAATTTATTTTACATTCAACAGTTTGTGCACATTGGACTTCATGCCCTGATTACCATCCCTAACCATAACAAACTCTCCTCCCCTCCCGTCCCTGTGACTGCCCCCTCCCTGTGCCCTTCTTGCATTCCTGTCTGTTGAGCTTTCACTCTATGTGAATACTGCCCCTCTGGTGTCTCATGGCTGATTGCTCTCAGGGGTGCATCTTCCTAGGGTAGGTGGGTGCATCGCCCTGGGGTAAGTGTTCTCCATGTAGTTCTTTCTACTGTTGGGCTGAGAGCCAATCCTTGGGAGTGAGTCCATTTCTAGGCCTGAAGGGTAACCTGAGCCATAGTCTTGGGGGTTCGACTCTATCTGACCAGTAATTCTGGTCATTTTTCTGTTTTTGAAGTTTGTTCTACATATTTTCTCCAACTCTATCAAAGATCTCTGGTTTTGATCCCATTCCCAGGGGTTCGCACTGGTAGATGGGCACCAACTAGTTCTTCTGGTCTCAGGGTCATGAAGGTTGAGGTCCTCGTAGTCCATTTTATCCTTGGACTAATTGTTTCCAGATGCCTTTAATTTTCTTCACTCTTCTTTAATTTTGATGAGAGGAGACCAATAGTTGCATCTTAGATGGCCACTTGAAAGCTTTTAAGACCCCAGTCACTACTCACCAAAGTAGTTTGTAGAACAAGATTTTTATGTACTATGTTGTGCCAATTGAGCATGATGTTTCCCAAGACTATGATCCCCAGTTGGCAGGCCTGGTGATTCTCTTGCTCAGGGTGTTTGGTTGTCTCTGAGAAGTTACTCCAACTTTGCCTTCTGTTGCTTCTGTAATGTATGTGGCTAATTTTGTAGCCCAAATGCTTAAGTAAGATTATCTTCAGCCAAATCTATCCTTGGTCTAGGGTATTTTATTAATCTTTTCAAAGAACCAATTTCAAGTCTTGTTGATTTTTTCTATTGTCTTTCTATTTTGTTTCATTTATTTATGGCCAAATATTTGTTATTTCTTTTCTTCTGGTGACTTTAGGCTTTTTTTTTTTTACAGCTTTTTTTCCAATTGTCGGAGGTATTGGGTTAGTTACAATGGTGATTTTGGCTCTCTCTCTCTCTCTCTCTTTTCTTTTTCTTTTTTTGATGTGTGCATTTATTGCTATACATTGGCCTCTGATCACTGCTTTTGCTGTGTTTCAAAGATTTTAATATGTTCAGAATCATTCTCATTTGATTCAAAGAATTCTTTAATTTCATTTTTTCTTCTATTACTCAGTAGGGTGTTAATTCAGTTTCCATGTGTTTGCTCTTTTTCCATTGATCTTCCTATTTTTGATTTCTAATTTTCTAGCATTGTGATCTGAGAAAATGCTTTGCAGTATTTCAGTGTTTTTAAATTTATTGAGGCTTGCTTTGTGGTCTAACATATGGTGTCCTGGAGACTGTTCAATGTACGCTGGTAAAGAATGTATATTGTACTGTTGGTGGGTGAAGTGCTCTGTAGATGTCTACAAGTTCAAGTTGGTTGATAGTATTGTTTAGTTCTTCTGAGTCTTTGTTGAGTTTCTTTCCAGTTGTTCTATCTTTTATTGAAAATGGTGTGTTAGTGTCTCCTACTATTACTGTGGAGTCATCTATTTGTTTCTTCAATTCTGTTAAAGTCTGATTTATGTATTTTGTGGCTCTTTCATTGGGTGCATTGATATTTATTATGGTTATGTTCAATCGATCCATTAATCGTTACTATAATATCCTTCCTTGTCTCTTATGATGGTATTTGTCTTAAAGCCAGTCTTATCAGAAATTAATATTTCGACTCCTACTCTTTTTTGATAGCCATTTGCTTGATCTATCTTTTTCCAATCTTTGATTTTTATTTTATTTTTGTCTGTCTCTAAGGTGAGTCTCTTGTAGCCAGCATAATGATGGGTCATGTTTTTTTATTCAGTATGTAACTCTCCATCTCTTTAGTGGTGCATTTAATCCATATATATTCAAGGTAATTATCAGCAAGTATGAATTTATTTCTGTCATTTTGTTATGTGTTTTTTCATGGTGTTGCTGATTTCTTTGTCCCATATAATTTACTGTGCTGAGCTCATTTTGTTTATGAATTGTTATCATGTCCTTCATTTCTGTTGTTTTAGTGTTTGCTAAATATTTGTGTGTCCTCTTTTTTTTTATTTTCATGGGAAGTTATATTATTTTTCTTCAAGGTTACCCTGTGATTTGTAATTTTCTTCCCAAGTGTAGAACAATCTGTTCTATCTTGCAATTGTCTTGACTTCATCATCATTCAGAACTTCTGTCCCTAAATTATTCCCTCTTTTTGATTTGTAGGTGTCCTCATTTACAAATTGATATCTCTGATTCCATGTTTACAGTCTTGTAAGCATATTTTACTTTGAATATGTCTATAACTGGGTTGATTTCTAGGTTATGTTGTCATGTATGCTAATCATCAGTTGCTGTTTGCTATTGTTAGTTCTCTGTCCAAAGGTCTCACTTTAGCATTGCTTGTAAAATCAGTCTGGTTTTAAAAAATTCCCTTAATTTCTGCTTGTCTGGAAATGTCCTGATTTCACCATCATATTTGAGGGACAGTTTTGCTGGGTACATAATTCTTCACCCAGAGCTCTTGTTGTGTACTGCCTAAGGCATTTGACTGCTAACCAGAAAACTGATAGTTCACACCCACCAACCACTCTTCGGAAGGAAGATTGGGCAATCTACTTCCATAGAGATACTGCCTTGGAAACCCAAGGAGGGGTCATTATGAATCAGAAATGACTCGATGGTAGTGAGTTAGTTAGTTAGTTTAGTTACAGTTCTTCACTAGGAGCTCTGGTGGCACAGTGCCTAAGGCATTTGACTGCTAACCAGAAGGTTGGTGGTTCAAACTCACCAGCCACTCCACAGAAGGAAGACTGGGCAGTCTACTTCTGTAAAGATTTACTGCCTTGGAAACCTAAAAGATGTCCCTATGGGTCAGAAATGACTCGATGGCAGTGAGTTTGGGTTTTTTTTGTTTGTTTGTTTGTTTGTTTTGTTTATATAATCTTGGTTGGAAATATTTTTCTTTCTGGGTTTTAGATATGTATATATCATCCCAGAGTCTTCTCGCTTGCATAGTTTCTGCTAAGAAATCCTAGGTTAGCCTTATTGGTTTCCCTGTGTAGGTTGTTGTTTTTATGGTGTTTTTAGGTGCCATTGAGTCATTTCTGACTCATAGTGACCCCATGCACAGCAGAATGAAACACTGCCCAATCCCGTGCCAGCTCCATGATCCTTGCTATACTTGAGCCCAGCATCACAGCCACCCTGTCAATCCATCTTGTTGAAGGCTTTACCCTCTTTTGTCAACCCTCCACCTTACCAAGCATGACATCCTTCTCCAGGGAATGGTCCCCTTTGACAACATGAACAAAATAAGTGAGATGAAGTCTGGCCATTCTCACTTCTAAAGAGCATTTTGGCTGCACTTCCTCCAGGACAGATCTGTTAGTTCTTTTAGCAGTCCATGGAACTTTCAGCATTCTTCACCAGCACCACAACTCAAAAGCATCAACTCTTCTTTGGTCTTCCTTATTCACTGTCCAGATCTCACATGCATACGAGATGATTGGAAACATTATGGTTTGTGTCAGGCACATCTTAGTCCTCAAGGAGACATCCTTGCTCCTCAGCAGTTGAAAGAGTTCCTTCATGGCTGACCTGCCCAGTGCTACACGTGTGTAATGTCTTTACTGCTGCTTCCATTGGCACTGATTGTAGAATGAAACAATGTGAATTCTTTGACAACCTCAATCTTTTCTCCATTTATTGTGATGCTGCTTATTGGTCCAGTTGTGAGGATTTTTGTTTTCTTTATATTGAGATGTAATCCATACTGCAGACTGTATTCTTCAGTCTTCATCAGTAAGTGCCTCAAGTCATCCTCACTTTCAGCAAGCAACTTTGTTTTTTCCATGCTGCTTTCAGGATACTTTCTTTGTCTTTGGTTTTGCTGAGTTTGATTGTGATAGGTCTTGGTGATTTTCTTTCTTTTATTTTTACTGTGGTAAAAATATACAAAACAAGACATTCACCAACAAAACAACTTCCAGCTCAGGGTTATTGATGACATTGTTCATATTGTGCCACCATTATTGCTATCCTTTTCCAAAATGTTCCACCCTTGGTGATTTTCTTTTGGGGTCTATCCAGTTTGGGGTTCATTGCACTTCGTGAATGGATATATTCTTCTCTTTCATCATATCAGGAAGTTCTTTTCCAAGAAATCTTCAACAAATTTCTCTGTAGTTTTAATCATCTCTTTCTGGTCTGGAATTTCAATTAGATGTAAGTTATTCCTCTTAATGGTATCCCACATGAATATTTGGCTTTCTTTATTTTGTTTTGATCTTTTTTCTGATTAATCCCTTAACAAAGTAGTACTGAGGTATTTGTCTTCAATTTCGCTAATTCTGTTTTCCATTATTCAGTTCTGCTCCTCTGCCTGTTCAATGTGTTATCTATTTCTGAAATTTTAGTATTCATCTTCTGGATTTTTGTTTGTAGATTTTGTGTCATTTCTAAGTTTTTGTTTATTTTGTCAGTTTGTTCTTGTATTGTTTTCCCAAATTGTTCTAGAATTTTTTCTGTGTTTTCCTTAATTTTGTCAATGTTTTCCTTGATCTGTCTCTCATTCTGTTGAAAGTACCTAACTATAATTCTTTTCAATTCCTTATCAGGGAGTTCTAATGCTGCTGCTTCCTCAGGCATGTTTTCTGGGTCTGTATCCTGGTCCCTTGTTTCTACTACTTTATCTTGCTTCTTTGCATGGACTGTAATGGTCTGTTGTCTCTGAGACATTGTGAAATTGTTGTATTTATATTTAGTTGGTGATTGTATGTTGGTTTGATTCACCTAAGATTTTTTTCTTTTTTTGATATATGTAAATTAGCAGCGTCCTGTGCTCCTCTATTTGCTACTTGGCAGCACTTATGCACTCACTACCTGCCTCCTGGTGGGTTTGATAGAGAATGAGGATGTGTGCACAGATTTCTGTTAGCTGTTCATGAAGAGCAGTTAAGGGTGGGTTGGACTGGTATTCGCTGTCATCTATCATTGTTCAGTTGATGTAAAAGCAAGTGGTGGCCCTCAATCAGTAGGTGGGGCTACAGGTGGTGCAGGTTGATTGGGTCATATGGACAGAGTTGCTGTCTCCCACTCAGAAAAAAAAAAATAATAAAAAGAAGGGGACAAAAAATACAAACTGCATAAACAAACAGGAATAATCCTTCCTAGCATAGTGCCTAAAGCACTTGACTGCTAACCAGAAGGCTGGCAGTTCAAACCCACCAGCCACTCCTCAGAAGGAAGATGGGGCAATCTATTTCCATAGTGATACTGCCTCGGAAACCCAAGGAGGAGTTGCTATGAGTCAGGTCCGACTCGACGGCACATAACAACAACACAACACACACAAACACAAGGAAAGGCAAAATTTGAGAGGAAAAATTTAAAGAAATACTTTAAAAAGGCAAAAGAAATATAAATAGAAAAAGTTTGAGAGAGAAAATGCCCAATATCTGGGGAGTGGGGAATAAGAGAAAAGAGCAAGAGTAAAAGAATAATAAAGAGAAAATAAAAAATAAAATAAAAACCCACAAAATGGAAAACAAGGAATGGGAAGAACCAGAAGAAAGAAAAAGGATGGGTACTTGGAAAAAGAAAGAGGAAAACAACCACAAAAAGAGAGATGGGATGGGAAAAAGAAAGAAAAAAAATGAAAAGGAAGGAAAAAAAAGAATAATTAAAAGAAACAAAAACAAAACTGGAGGTGTGGGGAAGCTCATTCAGGCTCTGTCAGGGACACAAACTGGGTTGAAATTCCTGCTGGTCCAGAAGGTGGGTGCATATTGGTGATGGCCACACCTTTTGTTCATCAAGAGGGTCTAGGTTTAAGAGTAACAAGGAGAGTATTGCACTTTTCCAGTTGTCAGCCTCTGATGTGATTGCCAATAGCCTATTGTTAGGTTGCTGGTGTCAGAACTCCACTGCAAATATCCAAAATGGCCAAATCACTTGCAAATATTCAAAATGGCTGCCCCCTCAGGAGAGCCAAAAATCTACATTCAGTTTGTCTCCTTATTTACTGTTTCCCTTTCTAGTTGTCAGCCACCAGTGCATGTCCAAGTAGCCCTTGGTGAGCAGGGCTGATTCTTAGGATGCTAATTTGATTCTAATGCCACTAGTGAGTATTCAAACTGGCCATGCTGTCAGGAGGGCCAATAGTCTGCAGCTCCGTTTGTCTCTTTATTCACCATTTTCATTCAGGTTCTTCTACTAGTTGACATTTAATCTACTTCTTTATCCTTCCTTTCAAAGCTCAGGGCTCCAGGATTATCTTCTGTATCTGTGTCAGTTGGTTTCTATTTCTTTGTTGCAGAAGGTCTATATAGCTTGTCTGCCTATTCTGCCATCTTGCCAGAAGTCCTGAATACCTTCTTGAAGGAATAATTAAATTTAAAAATAAATATATGAAGATTTTGTAAGAGATGTGAAAATTAATAATAAATATTTTAGAAAAATGCATTATTGCTTAAGTGAGAATGAATGTCTATAACAATGAGAACTGTGGAAACAGAAAGAAAAATAAACACCCAAATAAAAACAAAGGCTGTTTATTCAGCACTTGGTATAATGAAGAAGTCAGCTACCATCAGTTGTATTTGGCAGAGGCTTGAAGGCAGGCAGAAGAACTGGAAAGCTTCACAGTGGAAAAAACAGAGGGCTTCAGGTATGGCCTGTTTGGATGGTGTTAGCATGGGGAAGCTGGATGCAAGCTAACTAGAATAGAACCTAAGTTAGAGGGGCATATTTGGCTTTCTCTGGCTACTCCTAAGTTAGAAGTGTGGATAAAAATTAAGGAAACTGTCAGTTATTAAGTCCTGGACATTTGGTGCCCATTGTTACAAGGCTTGTTATTTGATTTCCTGGAATGGTAGCTGCAGATTATGATTTGACATCTGGAATAGATGCTTCAGATAGTGGCTTGATTTCCTGAGCAGAAGCTGTGGATAGTGAGTCAGAGGTCTCTCTCTCTCTCTCTCTCTCTCTCTATATATATATATATATATAGTCTGGCCATTATCTGTTTGCTAATCTGGTCTCTCAGAACCAAAAATCTGAGGAAGATCAACATAGAGATGAACTGTAGAGACCAAACCACCTTGAGAGTTCATGCTGAAATACTTATTTTATTTTGACGAAGCTTTAGATACTGATCTACTTAAGAAATCAATTTGGATAAATAAGCATGAGTATAGGTCTTAAGGGAAGCCACCTTAAAAACAAAAACGTAGCTTTTAAACTAACAGAAAAATGATAATGATAAATGGTTAAAAAAAGTGGGGGGGGATAGATTAAACTCACTAATTAAAAGAAAGGAGCTCTGGTAGCATAGTGGCTAAGACACTTGCCTGCTAACCAGACAGCTGGTGGTTCAAACCCGCCAGCCACTCCTCAGAAGGAAGGTTGGGCAATCCTACTTCCGTAGTGATACTGCCTCGGAAACCCAAGGAGGGGTCGCTATGAGTCGGGGCCGACTCGACGGCACATAACAACAACAACAACAACAAATTAAAAGAAAGAGCTTTCAGTGGGAAAAAATCCAACAGCATATTGCCTACAGACAACATTAAAAAACAAAACAAAACAAACAAACAAACAAAAAACACTGAAAGACTAAAAATATAGTAAAAATCCCATGCAAGTTTTTTTTTTTTTTTTAACATTGTATTGTGTTTTTGAAAGTTTATACAGCATATTAGGTTCCTTTTTAATAATTTCTATACATATTGTTCAATGACATTGTTTACATTTTCCACATTGTGTCAACATTCTTAATATTTCCATTTTGGTTGTTCCATTTCCATTAGTCCCTGCCCCTTTGAAATTCTCATCTTGGCTTTAGGGCAAATGTTGACCATTTAGTCTCATATAGATGATTTTTAAATTTATTTTATTTATTCATATGTGCGTGTAACAGCTTAATTGAAATAAAATTCACATACCATAAACTTCACCCATTTAAAGTACACAGTGCAAAGTATATTTACAAATTGTATAGCCATCATCACGTTCAATTTTAGAAAATTTCATCTCCTGAAAAAGAAACTTCTTATTCTTTAGGGGTTACCTTTTAGAAATGAGGAACCCCTCTTTTCCCCAAAACACCCCCAGGCCTCCAAAACCAAAAAACCAAACTCACTATTGTCAAGTCAATTCCGATTCATAGCGAGCCCCCCATGGGTTTCCGAGGTGGTATCTCTACAGAAGGAGATTGCCTATCTTCCTTTTGAGGAGTGGCTGGTGAGTTTGAACTGCTAGTCTTCTGGTTAGCAGTCAAATGCCTTAGGCACTACACCACCATAGCCCCCACCCCCAAGCCTAGGCAGCAGTTAATACACTTTCTGTCTATACATTTGCTATTGTGGTTACTTCATTGTATAACTGGCATTGCAGAAGCATCTGACCTCCTCTAACAGATACACTGCCTACCAATCTTGGGTTCATCGGCCCCTGCAGCTGCATGAGTCAGGAGAAGGTGCTAGCTTGATGTTTGACCCACGAACTTGGGACTTGCCAGCCTCTACAACTGTGTACCATTTCCCTGAGATAAATTTCTCTCTGTGTGTCATATATATAAGCTCCACTGGTTTTGCTTCCCTACTGAACCCAGTCTAAGACACCAGCAGAGAAGTAGAGAGTGCCACAGGAGGGACAGCTGGTGTCTAAAAGGGTTGGTAGGTGGAGGCATGTCTAACCTCATAGGAGGTTCCTATGTGCCTCATAGGAATCAGGCCCAGGCTGCTGATGTTGATCTTGATCTGTATCTTCCCTTGTGAAGTTAGAGTATGAATCTAGAAAATTAGAAGTTGTCAAAAATGAAATGAAACACAAAAACATTGATATCTTAGGCATTAGTGAGCTGAAGTGAAGTAGTGTTGGCCATTTGGAATCAGACAGTCATACTGCTGAGAATGACAAATTGAAAAAGAATGATGTTGCATCATTCAAATTCAAAAAGAACATTTCAAGATCTATCCTGATGTACAGTGCTGTCAGTGATAGGATAATATCCATATGCATACAAGGAAGACCAGTTAATATGACTATTATTCAAATTTATGCATCAACCACTAAATCCAAAAGTTACGAAATTAAAGATTTTTTTTTTACCAACTTCTGGATTCTGAAATTGATCAAACATGCAATCAAGATATATTGATACTGGTGATTGGGTTTTGAAAATTGGAAACAAAGAAGCATCAGAAGTTGGAAAATAGGGCCTTGATAATAAAAATGATGCCAGAGATCACAGTATAGAATTTTGCAAGACCAATGACTTATTCATGGCAAATACCTTTTTTCCAACAATATAAACAGTGACTATACACATGGACACCTTGGAAGGAAGGTTGGGTGATCTGTTTCCATAGTGATACTGCCTTGGAAACCCAAGGAGGGGTCACTATGAGTTGGATCTGACTTGAGGGCAGTGGGTTTGGTTTTGGTTTTGGTTTTGGTATACACATGGACTGTGCCAGATGGAATACATAGGCATCAAATCACCTACATCTGTGGAAAAAGATAATGGAGAACTCAGTATCATCAGTCAGAAAAAGGCCAGGGGCTGACTGTGGAACAGACCAACACTTGCTGATGTGCAAGTTTAAGTTGAAGCTGGAGAAAATGTAAAGAATTCCATGAGAACCAAAAGATAACCTTGAGTTATCCCACCTAAATTTAGAGACCATCTGAAGAATGGATTTGACACATTGAGCACCAATGACCAAAGACAAGATGAGTTGTGGGTTGACATCATGGATGTCATCATACATGAAGAAAGCAAAAGGCCATTTAAAAGACAGGAAAGAAAGACCAAAAAAAAAAAGGATGTCAGAAGAGACTCTGAAACTTGCTCTTGAATGGACAGTAACTAAAGCAAATAGAAGAAATAATGAAATAAAAGAGCTGAACAGAAGATTACAAAGGGCAGTTTGAGAAAACAAAGTAAAATATAATAATGATATGTGCAAAGACCTAGAGTTAGAAAATGAAAAGGGAAGAACATGCTCAGCATTTCTCAAGCTGAAAGAACTGAAGAAAAAATTCAAGCCTAAGTTGCAACATCGAAGGATTCTTTGGAAAAATATTGAACAATGCAGAAAGCATCAAAAGGAGATGAAAGGAATACAGTCACTGTACCAAAACAACTGGTGGAAGATGAGCCATTTCATATGCTCAAGAACAGACGGTATTGAAGGAAGAAGTCCAAGCTGCACTGAAGGAATTGGCAAAAAAAAAAAAAAAAAAAAATGAGCCTCCAAGAATTGACAGAATACCCACTGAGATATTTCAACATATGCATGTAGAACTGGAGGTATTCAGTCATTCATGCCAAGAAATTTGGAAGACAGTTACCTGGCTAAGCAATTGGAAGAGATCCTTATTTGTGCCTATTTGAAAGAAAGGTGATCTGACATACTGCAGAAATTATCAAACAATATCATGAATATAACATGCAAGTAAAATTTTGCTGAAGATAATTCAAAAATGGTTGCAACAGTATATAGACAGGGAAGTGTCAGAAATTCAAGATGGATTCAGAAGAGGGGGTGGAATGAGGGATGTCATTGCTGATGTCAGATATATTTTGGCTGAAAGCAAAGAATAACAGAAAGATGTTTACCTGTGTTTTATTGGCTATGCAAAAGCATTGGACTATGTGGATCATAACAAATTATGGATAATATTGTGAAGAATGGGAATTATAGAGCAATTAATTGTGTTCATGAGGAACCTGTACATAGACCACAAGGTAGTTGCTTGAACAGAACAAGGGGATACTGCATGGTATAAAATCAGGAAAGGTGTGTGTCAGCATTGTATCCTTTCGCTATACTTATTCAATCTATATGTTGAGCAAATATTCAGAGAAACTGGACTATATGAAGAAGAACACAGCATCACAATTGGAGGAAGACTCCAATTACCAACCTGTAGTATGCAAATGACACCTTACTTGCCAAACGTGAAGATGACTCGAAGCATTTACTGATAAAGATTAAAGACTACAGCCTTCACTATGGATTATATCTCAGTGTAAAAAAGAAAAAAATCCTCATGACTGGACCAATAAGCAACATGACAATAAATGGAAAAAGGATTGAAGTTGTCAGGGATTTCATTTCACTTGGATCCACAATCAACACCAATGGAAGCAGCAGTATGAAACCAAACAATGTATTGCATTGGGCATATCTGTTATAAAAAACCTCTTAAAGAGTTAAAGGACAAAGAGGTGCTCCTATTGATATTTTCAATAGCTTCATATGCATGTGGAAGCTGGACAATGAACAAGGAAGACCACAGAAGAAATGAAACATTTGAATTACCATGTTGACAAAGAATACTGAATAACACATGAACTGCCAGAAGAACAAACAAATCTGTTTGGAATAAGTACAGCCAGAATGCTCCTTAGAAGTGATAATGGCCAGATTTCGTTTTTTGTACTTTGGCCATGTTATCAGGAGGGATCATTCCCTAGAGAAGGACAGCATGGTTGGTAAAGTAGAGGGTCAGTGAAAAAGGGGAAGACTCTCAACAATAGTATTGACATAGTGACTGCAACAATGGGCTCAAGCATAGCAATGATTGTGAGGATGGTGCAGAACTGGGCAGTGTTTCATTTCTGTTGTACACAGGGACACTGAGTTGAAATGCAATGGCACCTAACAACAACAAACAACCCAGTCATTTGGTAACAGTTACAAATACTATGGCTAGAAAACCAAAAACCAAACTCACTGCCATGGAGTTGGATCCAACCCATAGCGACCCCTCCTTGGGTTTCTTAGGTGGTAGCACTATGAAAGTAGATTGCCCAACCTTCCTTCTGAGGACTGGCTGGTGGGTTTGAACTGCCAGCCTTCTGGTTAGCAGTCAAATGCCTTAAGCACTATGCCAGCAGAGCTCCCACTATGACTAGAAGGGCCATATTAAGTAATTCACTGCACAGTTTTCATATAAATGAAATCATACAGTATCATACCTAAATTTTAAATATAAAATATTTGAGATGAATGGACTATAATCAGTGATGCATGAGGCAGAGATAAATGAGAAAATTATCCACCCTCACTATTACTTGGTTCTACTATGAATAGGGTAGAAAAAATATAGCAGACTCTGAAACATCTATGTCTTCTCAATCCTTGAAGATACCTAAATATAATTCTTTTAAATTTCTTATCAGAGTTCCTATGCTGCTTTTTCCTCAGGGATGTGTTCTGGGTCTGTATCCTGCTCCCTTGTTTCTACCATTTTATCTTGCTTCTTTGTGTGGACTGTGATGGTCTGTTGTCTCTGAGACATTGTGATGTTGTTGTATTTAGGTCTCTGTTAACTGTTTGTGAAGAGCAGCTAAGGGGTGAGTCAGGCTCTTCTTGGTGATTGTTTATTCCTGGCCAGTTACTGGAGAAGTAAGTGTTAGCTCTCACTCAGTAAGTGAAGCTGTAGGAGGTGTGGGTGTAGTTGAGTTGTATGGGCACTGTTGCTGTCTCCCACTCAGTTAGACAAAAATAACAATTGAATAGCCATCAAAAAAGTAAAAGCAAGTGGACAAAAACACCACCATGTAAACACACAGGAACAATAACAAAAAAAAAAAAAAAAAGGAGGAAAAAAAAAAAAAGAAAACCCACAATATCTAGGGAGAGGGCAATAAGAGAAAAAAGGTAGAATAGGAGAATAATGAAGGAAAATAGGAGAATAATTTGGGAAAAATGCAAAACAAAAAACAAAGAATGGGGTTAACCATGAGAAAGAAAAAATTTGGAACCAGGAACAGGGAAGAGAGAAAAAGCTGAGAACTAGAACCTGGGAAGGGAAGAATAAAGAATAATAATAAAAAGGACAACTACAATAATAATTTTAAAACAGACAAAAACAAACAAACTAAAAAAAAAAAAGGACAAAAATCTGGGCAGGGCAGGATAGAACACCCAGGCTCTGTCAGAGAACACAGACTGGACAGACTGGAATGGATTCCTGCCGGCCCAGAAGGTGGGTGGGAGTGAGGGATGGCTGCACCTCCGTTCACCAAGAGGGTGTGGGGTATAAGAGTAACAAGGGGACTATTGCACCTTTCCAGTTGTTGGTGTCCAGAATGCCCTTGTGATTCCCAGCAAGTGGAGACTATTCTTAAGTCCCTGGAATCTGAGAGAACACTGTTGCCTTAAAATCCAAAATGGTCCAGCTTGTAAACATTCAAAATGGCTGCACCCTCTGGACAGGCAAAAGTCCACAGCTCAGCCCACCTGCCTCTTCACTGCTTCCCCTTTTATTCACCAGCCTCCGTGCAGTCCTCCATGCAGTCCTTGGCTAACAGGGCTGATTTTTAGGTTAATTCTTAGGTCCTAACACCACTCAGCAATATCCAAGCTCTCTGTGCTGTCAGAATCACCGTCAGACCACAGCTCCATATGTCTCCTTTTTTTGGCGTTTCCATGCAAATTCCTCTACTAGTTGGAGTTTAGTCCACTTCTATATCCTTCCCTTTAAAGCTCAGGGCTCCAGGATTATCTTCTGTATCTGTGTTAATTTGTTCCCCTTTTCTTTGTTGAAGAGGGTCTGTGCAGTCTTTCTGCCTATTCTGTCATCTTCTAAAGAGTCCTGAAACATATATGTCTTCTGTCAGCAATTTTTCTTCTACAGTTCTCTAAAGAAGGAATTTTAACCAAGCTTGTTGCATCAAGGAGAAAAAGAAGTGAAATACCATTAATGTTACTTGTGAAGCTCCAAAATCAAAGTGGGCCAGTTTTCAGTGACCCTGCTTTTCTCAGAGCAGAGCTGAATGGCTGCTTTCTTCCTCCAGTAGACATCGTGGTTTAACTCTGCAGAGGGATTGATGGCTTTAAAAATATTCCAGGTTCTACAGGAGTTAATTTATTTAAAAAAGGTGCACTGTATTCGCAGGTGATAGTTTATTTTAGGAACCAATCTATTATTTAGCTGAAAGGTGACCTCCAGGAGCCATTTAAGTTCAAAGTTTAAAGGGCAATAATCTTGGGGGTTCCTCTAGTCTCTACCAGTTCAGTAAATCTGAATTTTTTATTTTTTTGTTTTTTAGAATATGAGTTTTGTTCCACATTTTTCTTTCATTCTATCCAGGACCATGAACTGTCTTCCTGGTCAGAAGAGTTGGTAGTAGTAGCTGAGTATTATCTAGATCTGAACTCAGAATAGATGAGGCTATCGTGGTTCCTTCAAGCCATTGGTTCTGTAGACTAGTTTCTTCTTTGAGTTTTCAGTTTCCTTTTTTCTCTTTTGCTCCAGATGAGAGAGATTCACACAGTTTGTATAAAAGAAATCTGGGGGTAGTGATCTTAATAACTAGATAAAATAGAAATTAAGGGAAAAGTATCATAAGGAACAAAGATGGACATTATGTACTAATAAAAGAATCAGTAACATAGTCATCATAAAATAATATATGTCCCTAACAATATCATGATAAGCAGAGAAAATATTAAAGTTGACAAGGATTTCATTTTACTTGGATCCACAATCAACACCCATGGAAGCAGCAGTCAAGAAATCAAATGACAAATTGCATTGGGAAAATCTGCTACAAAAGACCTCCTTAAAGTGCTGAAACAACAAGACTAACAACAACCAGCCACAGGGACCAAGGTAAGGGTGGTACAAGAGGTTTCCAACAGGGAGACAAACTTGTCTGTCAGTTTGTCATATCATGGTGACATGTTGATGTGAGTTTTGAGGCTGAGCCACTGGTGTTTCAAACACAGCAGGATGCACATGGTGCACAGGTATCAGCCCAGCTTACAGACTGAGACAGACTAGGAAGAAGGAAGAGGCCATCCACTTCTCAAAGAATTGGCCAGGGAAAACCTTATGAATAGCAAAGAAACATTGATACATTACCACGCAACTTTGTGCATAGTCCGGTTAGGTTAGAAGGCTCTCAAAATAGGACTGGGAAAGAGTTGCAACATCTGAATAAATCCATCCTTACTCATATGGATAAGGTCAATGAGATGGATTGACATGGTGGCTGTGATGATGGGCTCAATATAGCAGGGATCATGGAGCTGGCACAGGATTGGGCAGTGTTTCATTCTGCTGTGCATGGGGTCGCTATGAGTCAGAAATGACTCGATGGCACCTAACAACAATAAAGTGTTGAAAAGCATAGTGGAAAAACTTAACAAAGAATTGGATTCTTCACAAAGGATAGGGTAGAATTCCAGTAAGATGGTGGAATAGGCAGAAAGACTGCACAGACCCTCTTCAACAAAGAAAAGGGAAACCATTTAACACAGACTCATAAGATAATCCTGGACCCCTGAGCCTTGAAGGGAAGGATGTAGAAGTGGACTAAACTCCAACTAGCAGAAAAATTTGCATGAAAATATCAAAAAAGGAGACATACAGAGCTGCAGTCTGGCAGCGATCCTGATGGCACAGACAGCTTGGAGATTGCCAAGTGGTGGTAGGACCTAAGAATTAACCTAAAAATCAGCCCTGGTAGCCAGGGACTGCACAGAGGACTGCTCTGGTGGCTGGGGAATAAAAGGCGAAGCAGCAGCAAAGAGGAAGGTGGGCTGAACTGTGGACTTTTGCCTGTCTGCAGGGCACAGCCATTTTGAATGTTTACGAGCAGCTTGACCATTTTGGATATTTAAAGCGACAGTGTTCTACCAGATTCCAGGAGCTTAAGAAAAGGTTCCACTTGCCAGTAACCCCAAGGACATCCCAGACCGGGACGGCTGGAAAGGCCAGTGATAAAAAACCACCAAGAAGAGCCTGAATCACCCTTGACTGCTCTTTACAAATAGTTAACAGAGATCTAAATACAATGCCACAGTGTGTCAGAGAAAACAGTCCATCACAGTCCTCACAAAGAAGCAAGATAAAGTGGTAGAAACAAGGGAGCAGGATGCAGACCCAGAACACATCCCCTAGGAAGAAGCAGCATTGGAACTCTCTGATAAGGAATTCAAAAGAATTATCTTTAGGTATCTTCAAAGGATTGAGAGACAG
>NW_006922199.1:731930-734934 GCF_000298275.1 Orycteropus afer afer
TGAAAGAGAAAAAATTTCAACCTAGAATTATATACTTGGCAAAATTGTCCCTCAAATATAATGGTGAAATTAGGAGATTTCCAGATAAGCAGAAACTAAGGGAATTTGTTAAAACCAGACCAACCTTACAAGAGATACTAAACGGGGTCCTTAGAACAGAGAACCAAAAATAGTAAATAACAACTGACCATTAATACACAAGATGATATAACGCAGAAACCACAGCTATGGACATATTCAAAGTAAAATGAGCTAACAAGATTGTAAACAGGGAACCAGAGACATCAATTGGCAAGTGAGAACAACTACAAACCAAAAAGAGGGACAATACTGTGTAGTTACAGAACTTCTAAATGGTGAGGAAGTCAAGAGAGTTGAAAGATAGAATGGACTGATCTGATCTCGGGGAGGAAATTATAAATCACAGGGTAACCTCAAAGAAAAATGATAAACCTTCATATCACAATAAAAAAAAGGGGGACACACACAAATATTCAGCAAATACTAAAACAACATCAACAAAGGAAATGATAACAGGATTCATAAACATAATGAGGTCAGCACAGAAAATAATATGGAACAAAGAAACCAGGGACACCATGAAAAAACACAGAACAAAATTACAACAACCTATTCATACTTGTCAATAATTACATTGAATGTAAATGGATTAAATGCATCACTCAAGAAACAGAGAGTTGCAGATTGGACAAGAAAACAAAACCCGAATTCAAAATGGAGTCTCGCCAGTGAGCAGCACGCTTTTACCCTCTGGCATCTAAGGTCTTGGAAAACTAGACACAACAGTTTGAATTAGGAACTTGGGTGCTCTGAACAGCTCACTGAATCAGAGTGCATCAAACACAGAAGAACAGAATTAGAGAAAAGGCACAGGGAGAATATTTAGGAAAGAGCTACTGGCAGAAAATGGACGGGCACCCAAAAGAGGCACTGGAAACCTTTCTGGAGCAGTCACTGTGTGCTGGGCAAGGACAGCCGCCTGAGATCCCTGAGCCAGGAGGGAGGACGCCTTATAACAGCATACCAGCGACCACTCTAATATTCCAGCGGGCAGCAACAGAGACCTGCCTCCAGCAGCTGATTTTGATTTTTTTTGGAGGTAATTTGGGTCTTCTGGGTGCTGGCAGACATGGCCAACTCCACTGAGATTTGGCGGAGAACTTACTGTTGCGACAGGAAGGCTAGCTCCCTCCCTTCCCAGCGGGTCACAGAGTGGGCTGGGGTCAGACTGGGAGACATTGTGCTTTTCTTTGTCACAGAGATTGGGACTGCAGGTAGCACAGACAAGCTCCAGAGCCTGCCATTAGTGGTCTGGCAGGATTCCTTCAGTACCAAAGGCGGACGGAACAGGGAGAGCGAAGAAATGGCAGTCCCGGGAATTTTGCCTTGGAGCCATTCTTTGGTGCTGTGGGGCCGTGGAGGCAGGGTTTTTAGTGTGCCTGAAATTGGTAGAAATTTGCAATGCTCTAACAATAGTAATCTTTCCTGAGGTTGAGCCGCGGTCTTGCAAATAAATATGTCATCAATAATAGCCTGCTCAGGTACACCCCCAACTCCAACACACCTGAAATTGCACACATCTTTGGCACTGCAGGTGGGTGGTATCACAGACAAACTCCAGAGCCGGCCATTAGTGGTCTGGCGGGATTGCTTCAGCACTGCCTGCAGACAGGGCATGGAGAACAAAGAAATCGCAGCTGAGCGCGGTCCCTTGAATTTTGCCTTGGAGCCATGCTTTGGTGTTGTGGGGCTGCAGAGGCTGGATCTTTGAGTGTGCCTGAAATGGGCAGAAATTTGCAATGCTCTAATGACAGGAATCTATCCTGAGATTGAGTCCGGTCTTGTAAATAAATACGTCATCAATAATGACCTGCTCAAAGCCCTAGAAACCAATCCTAGCAACACCAAGCTTTCCTTCTTCTGCTCCCACCTTCTCTACCGATATCTTCACTCATTCAATAGAAGAAAACATATTCAGCCAAGTACCATAAAACCTCCTGCTTTGAACTCTAAACCCTCTTTATGAAAAAACAGTAACATTTATCCACACTAGACACACTGAATCCACCAACACAAAGAAAACAGCAGAGCGACCCGACACACTTGGATCAATAATAAAATAAAACACACCAGCTTCACCTTTTCAAAATATTAAACCATAAAACTAATACAAAACAAATCAACACGTAATCAGCAGCTAGTGACAACCTAAAGAGAAAGCGCTCTACCAGATTCCAAGGGCTTAAGAAGAGGTTCTGCTTTCCAGTAACCCCAAAAACTCTCTGGACGTGCACTGCATGACTAAAAAGGTCCTAGTTTACACCTTCTTTTTTTTTTTCTGTCTCATGGTTAACCCCGTCCCTTGTTTTTTTTTTTTTTGTTTGTTTTTGTTTTGTTTTGTTTTGTTCTTGCTTTTTTACTTTTTCCTTTTGTACTGTTGGTGTGTTTCTTTGTGAGTTTTCTTTATTCATTATTCTCCTTCTCTTTTTCCTCTCAGTGACCTATCCCCATATATTGCAGATGTCTCTGTTTTCTTCTTCTTTTCTCTCTTTTTTTTGGGGGGGGAGCTATTGGTCCTGTGTGATTTCAGGGTGTATTTTTTGTCCATGTTCTTATAGTTTTTTTGATGGTTATTCAATTGTAATTTTTGCCTAACTGAGTGGGAGACAGCAACATTCCTCATAAGATATAAGTACACACATACGTCCTGCAACTTCACTTACTGAGCAAGAGCTAGCACCTCTTCCTCCACCAATGGGCCAACAATAAAAAAACACCAAGAAGAGCCTGAATCACCCTTGGCTGCTCTTCACAAACAATGAACAGAGATCTTAATACAATACCACGATGCCTCGGAGACAACAGACCATCACAGTCCACACAAAGAAGCAGGATAAAGTGGTAGAAACAAGAGAACAGGATAAAGACCCAGAACACATCCCTGAGGAAGAAGCAGCATTGGAACTCTCTGATAAGGAATTCA
>NW_006922199.1:735610-736574 GCF_000298275.1 Orycteropus afer afer
ACACAGAAAAAACCTTAGAAGAATTTTGGAAGAAAATACAAGAACAAAATGAAAAAATAAATGAAAAATTAGAAATGATTCTAAATCTACAGATATAAATCCAGAAGATTAATACTAAATTATTAGAAATAGATAACACATTGAAAGGGCAAAGGAGTAGAATTGATGCAAGGAAGACAGAATTAATGAGATTGAAAACAAATACCAAAATACTTCTCTCTTTTTTTCAGCTAAACAGGACGTTTTATTACATTCAGCTAAGTAATGAACAGTCTGAATTGTACCTTAAGAATTTCTAAACATTGGTACAGAATCAATTTTCATTCAATTGCAGACATTTTCAGGATTAGAAAATTAGGAAAATTTAGAAGGATTATTTTGATTATTCTTTTATTTGAATGTCTAACATCTCAAATCCTTTCACTGGCTCTAAATAGCAATGCAGATTAAACCTTTCTTAGCCACCCATAAATATATTATTGTTAGTTCTCTACACAAAAAACAGATCCTCATTTTTTGATCGAGAGGATCTAACATTTATTGAACAGCTATGATGCACCAGAAAGCATAAACTTTGTGTTTGTTAAACATACTCATTCAATTCATTTGACATTAAGGACAATATAAAAAGCAATATATGTATGTATATTTTCATATGTATGTATATTTAGAGATAGAATATGCCTATATATTATATATAAACTGTATATGTAATACATATATATTTTTTTTATTTTGCTTGTATTACCAACTATGTGCCAAATCCTCCCTCTGCTTTTATTCTGTTCTGATTCTAAAGTCTAGAGAAAATTAGATTCCTTATTTATTTCCATCAACCTCCTGAAGATATAGAATTTTCCTTTTACATTTTTATTTATTTATTTATTATTGTGATTTGGGTGAAGATTTACAGAGCAAATTCACTTTCCATACAGCAGTTCATATATACTTTGTCTCATGTCAT
>NW_006922199.1:739717-747605 GCF_000298275.1 Orycteropus afer afer
AATGTTGAACCATCCCTGCACACCTGATATGAACCCCACTTGGTCATGATGAATGATTTTCTTGATATGTTGTTGGAGTCTATTGGCTAGGATTTTGTTGGAGATTTTTGCATCTATATTCATGAGGGATATTGGTCTTTTGTTTTCCTTTCCAGTGATGTCTTTGTCAGGGCTTGTTTTTATATTACCTGATTGAAAGCTTGTTCTGTGTGAACCTCAAGGCCTTTGCTGAAAATAATCAGTGACAATTATTTAGTATTCAGCACCTCATGACTAACAAGAGTTTGACAAAAAACTTAAAAAGAAAAACTGGGGAATGTAATGTTGCAGTCTGGTAAATTGCTTAATATGGCTCTTCTAGCCATGGTCTTTGTGACTCCCAAAAGATGACTGTGTGGGACTGTGTAAATATGAGGTCCTGGTGGCCCATCAAGGGGGTTGGATAGGTTGTTAATAATATAAATAAGGTACATGGCATCATTGTGTGAGTGGGACCATGCAAAAAATGTGTATGGAACTCTAACCTGGGTACTGGTCAGTTTGCCATATTGCTAGGTTTAAAATAATCTATCCCACAGGTAGAAAGAGGGATCTCTCTATAAAGAAGAAAGAAGAGCCAGGAGTAAAGCATGTCCTTGTACCTGAGATCCCTGCACTGAGAAGATAAAGAGCAGAAAGATGGCAGAGAGACAGGTGCATTAGAGGTAGCAGAATGTACACCAAGAGATTGGCATGAGACATTGTGGCAGGCTTCCCACACGTGAAGCAAGAAAGCCGAGTGCCTTCATGAAGGCGGCTTGCTGGAGGAGTGGTGTGCCTCTTTAGGCACCACTTGCCTGAGTAGAGCAGAGGTCAGGCCAAGGTGCTGAGAGCCAAGAGAGGTATGCCTATGGGCATGGCTAAGGGAAGGCTGTCCTGTTTGAAGAATTGTATCCTGAGTGGTCCTAAACTGAATTGTAACCTGTTACTTCTCTAATAAACCCCATGACCATAAGTATTGTCTGTGAGTTCTGTGTGGCCATTACAATGAATTATCAAACCCAGAAGAGAAGTAGAGAGTGCTATGGGAGATATGGTTGGTGACAGAATTGGTAAAAAGTTTGTAGGGTGGTAGCATGACTGACCTCTGCCTCATAGGTACCAGCATTGTGCTGTTAGTGCTCATCTTGGTCCTCCTCCTTCTTGTGAAATTAGAGGAGGTAAGACAATGCTGTCCCCATGAATTTTACAGGAGTGAAAAGGTCTGATAGGACCCTGGGAATCTAGAAAGCCACATGCATGTACAGAACTCTGTGCATGCTCTGAGAAGACCTAATGAGACCTTAATTGCTCACTTCTGGCTTAATGAGGCACTGCACAAGCAGGAAGCAAAGACTAAGGCAGATTTGTATGTTGCCTGCCAGAGCATTGAAGGGATTCCCCAACATTGACACAAAGCCTTGAGAAAAAGGCTGCAAGTTTCACTGGTGTGAGGCATTTAAGGAAATTTCTATACAATCATGAGATAACCAGTAAGTTAAATGAGGAGAGACTTCAGTGATTGCATACAACAATGAATATAGACTTTACAGAATTAATTCAGGAAAGTCAGTCAACAAACAACACCAACAAAACCTTAAAGAAAGGGTGAAGGAATCTGACTTCTTAAGTTATCACATTATATTATTTAACATGCCAGTTTTTAACCAAAAATATTATGAGACATGCAAAGGAACAGAAAGGCATGCCCCATAAACAAGGGGCAGGGGGAAGCAATCAATAGAAATTATCCCTGAGAAAGCCCACATATTGGACTTACTAAAGAAAGTCTTTAAATTAACTATTATAAGTATGTTCAAAGAATGAAAGGAAAACATGTGTAAAGAAGTAAAGTATTAGACTTATGTCTCATTAAATAGAGAGGATGAACACTCAAACTAAATGTGGTAGTTAAGTTTGTATGTCAACTTGGCTGGGCCTGGTTGAGTGGCTGGGCAGCTGAATGTAGTATTCCCTATGATGAGACTGGTAATCAACTCCATGGTGGAATCTACTGTGAGCAGCTGAGTAGCTGCCCTAGGGATGTGGTCTGCTTCCCGTATATAAGGAGAAGGCTTGGGGAATGGTCTCTAGCTTATGGCATGCTTGAACTCTGCATGTAGCCATGTCATTGTTCAGCAGCCTGCCATGCTCTGCCAACCTTGGGACTTTCAGCAGACTTGAATTAATGTGGTTTGGTAACATTAGGACTGTGCCATTTTATTTGTTGACCTTGGGCTTGTTAGTCTCACTCAGCAGCCAGTAGCTGCCTGAGTGAAGAGATGTCTGTAGCTTCAGTGGGCAGGGAGCAAGAGGCAGAGGTGCAGCCCAAGGTTGAGGGGCTTTCACTCAGCCCCTAGAGCCTGGTACTTTGAACTTGGACTTCTAGCCTCCTGAACTGTAAGAGAATAAACTTCTGTTTGTCAACCCATCCCATCTGTGGTATATTCCTATCATAGTGGCACTAGGTAACCAAAACACCAAACCCACTGCTACTGAGTCAATTCTGATTCATAGCAAATCTACAGGAAAGAACAGAACTGCCCCATAGGGTTTCTGAGATTATAAATCTTATGGAAGCAGACTACTTCATCCTCCTCCTGCAGAGCAGATGGTAAATTCAAACTGCTACCTTTCAGTTAGCAGCTGAATGCCAGAGCCCCTGAGACTATGAATAAGGAGATACAAATGGAAAGAACCAAACTGAATTTTTAGACTTAAAAATTATAGTAACTGAAATGAAAAATTCACTATAGGGGCTCAACAATAGATTTAAACTGGCAAAGTAAGGGAATGTGAAGATAGGTCAATTGAAATTATCTAGTCCGAGGAACACACACACACAAATGAAGAAAAATAAAGTCATAGAGACCTGTTAGATAGCATCAAGTGTACACAATGGCAATTCCAGAAGGAGAGGAGTGAGAGAATGGGACAGACAATTTGAAGAAATAATGGCAGAAAATCTCCCAAATAGAATGAAAAACAACTTGTGAATTGGAATATCTGGTGTAGTAAGTATGGTCAGGTTCCCCCTCTTAATGAAAAGAGAGACAGTTTATACACTGAAGAAGCTTGACCCTTTGGGACAACAGACATATTTAGCCCACTCTGCTCAGTTCTCCCTGTTGTTGTTGTTGTTATGTGCCGTCAAGTCAGCCCTGACTCATAGCGACCCCTCCTTGGGTTTCCGAGGCAGTATCACTACAGAAGTAGGATTGCCCAACCTTCCTTCTGAGGAGTGGCTGGTGGGTTTGAACCGTCAGCCTTCTGGTTAGCAGTCAAGTGCCTTAGCCACTATGCTACCAGAGCTCCCCAGTTCTCCCTAGACAACCAAAAACAAAACAAAAAAAACTCACTGCTGTTTAATCATTTTCTGAATCATAGTGACCCCTCTTTGGGTTTCTAAGGTGATATCACTATGGAAGTAGATTGCACAATCTCAACAGATAAATAATAAATCAAAAACAAACAACAACAACAAAAAACCCAAAACATATTAAAACATTAGTGATGCAATGAAAGTAGTACTTAGAGGGAAGTTTATAGCCATAAAAAACTATATTAAAAGGAACAAAAATGTCAAATAACCTAAACGTTTACCATGAGAACCTAAAAAAAGAAGAGCAAAAAAGTAGATAAATTGAATTTCATCAAAATTTAAAAGTTTGTGCTTCAAAAGACACTGTCAAGAAAATAAAAGAACCCAAAGAATGAGAGACCGTTTTTGCAAATCATATATTTGATAAGGGTCTTGTTTTGGTCAAAGGTCAGTCATTTCAGGAGGTAGCATATGACCAAGAACCACTGGTACTTAAGGAAGATGTTCAAGCTGCATTGAAGGCATTGGTGAAAAACAAGATTCCAGGAATTAATGGAACATTAACTGAGATGCTTCAACAAATAGATGCAACACTGAAAATGCTTAATGTCTATGTCAAGAAATAAGGAAGACAGTTATCTGGGTGACTGAAAGAGATCCATTTTTGTGCCCATTCCAAAAAAAGGATGATCCAGTAGAATGCAGGAATTATCAAAAAATATCATCAATATCATATGTCAGCAAAATTTTGCTGATAATTTAAAAATGACTGAAGTTATACATTGACAGGGAACTGCCAGAAGTTCAGGCCATGTTCAGAAGAGGATAGAGAATTAGGGATGAGACAGGTTTTTCTTGTCAGATGGATCTTGGTTGAAAGTGAAAAATACCAAAAAATGTTTACCTATGTTTTATTGACTATGCAAAGGCATTCAACTCTGTGGATCATAACAAATTATGGATGATAACATTGTGAAGAATGGGGACTTCAGAACACTAATTGTGTTCATGTGGAACCTTTCTATAGATCAAGAGGCTGTCATTTGGACAGAACAAGGGGATACTGCATGATTCAAAATTGGAAAGGGTAAGTGACAGGGTTGTATCCTTTCATTTTACTTATTTGATCTGTTTACTGAACAATCTGAGAAACTGGAGTAAATGAAGAAGAATGTAGTATTGAGATTGGAGGATGACTCGTTAGTAACCTGTGATATGCATTTGACACAACTTTGCCTGCCTAAAATGAAGATGACTTTAAGCACCTACTGATAAAGGTCAAAGACTATAGCCTTCAATATGAATTACATTTGAACTTGGAGAAAACAAAAATTCTCACAACTGGACAGCTAAGGTATGATAAATGAAGAAGAAATTGAAGTTGTCAATTATTTTGTTGTACTTGGATCAATAATCAATGTTCAAATATGCAGCAGTCAAGAAATCAAATGAGGTATTGTATTGGCAAATTTGTTGCAAAAAACTTCTTTAAAATTTGAAAAGCAAACGTCATTTTGATGTCTAAGTTTTCAATCATCTCATATTCATGTGAAAACAGGGCAATAAAAATGGAAGACAAAAGAATTGATGCACTCAAACTGTGGTGTTCAGGCAAATAATGAATATACCATGAACTACCAGATGAACAAACAAATCAGTCTCAAAAGAAATATAACCAGAATGATCTTTAGAAGCAAGAATGGAGAGAATTTGGCTTGTGTTCTGGTTACCTAATGGTGCTCTGACAAGAATATACCACAGATGGGATGGCTTTAACAAACAGGAGTTTATTCTCTTACAGTTTGGAGGCTTTAAGTCCAAGTTCAAAGTGCCAGGCTCTAGGGGCTGAGTAAAAGCCCCTCTACCTTGGGCTTCAGCTCTGCCTCCTGCTCACAGGCTACTGAAGCTGGAGACTTCTTCATTCAGCTACTGGCTGCTGAGGTTGATAAGCCCAAGGTTGACAAGTAACAAGGCACAGTCCCAATGTTACCAATCCATATAGCAGGCCATTAATTCAAGTCCATTGAAAGTCCCAAGGTCAGCAGAGCATAGCAGGCTGCTGAACAATGACACGGCTAAATGCAGGGTTCAAGCATGCCATAAGCTAGAGACTGTTCCCAAAGTTACTTCTTATATATGTGAAGCAGACCACATACCCAAAGCAGCTACTCAGCTACTTGTGGTAGATTACACCATGGAGTTGATTGCCAGTCTCATCATGGGGAATAACTAACACCAGTTGCCCAGCCACTCAGCCAGGCGCAACCAAGTTGACATACACAGCTTATTTATTTTGGACATGTCATCAGGAAAGACCAGTCACTAGAAAAGGACATCATGGTTGGTAGATGAAAATGAAGGAAACCATCAGTGTGCTCAAACATATCAAATATCATAGAGATGGTGCAGGACCCAGCAACATTTCATTCTGTTGTACATAAGGTTGCCATGAGTAAGCAACTAACAACAATAATCCAGAATATATAATGACATCCTACACTCAACAATAAAATATAACCCACATTAAAAATGGACAAAGGATTTGAATAGACATTCTGCATGGTCAATAAGCATATGAAAACATGCTCAACATCATGGTTGTTGTTGTTAGATGCTGTTAAGTCAGTTCCCAGTCATAGCGACCCTACATACCACAGAATGAAGCACTGCCTGATCCTGAGCTATCTCACAATTGTTGGTATGCCTGGGCCCATCATTGCAGCCACTCTATTAATCTGTGTTGTTGAGAGTCTTCCCCTTTTTTGCTCACCCTCTACCAAGCATGATGTGGTAGTTAAGTTTATGTCAACTTGGCTGGGCCTAGTGTTGAGTGGCTGGGCAGCTAGGTACAGTTACTCCCCATGATAAGACTGAGAATCAACTGCATGGTAGAATCTACTGGAGCAGCTGAGTAGCTGCCTTAGGGATGTGGTCTGCTTTCAGGATATAACATGCAGCTTTGAGAAGGGTTTCTAGCCATGTTGTCTGCTGATCTTGGGACTGTGAGGGACTTGAATTAGTGGCTTGCCTTGTGGTTTGATAATTTTGGGACTGCCATTTTACTTGTCAACCTTGAGTTTGTCAACCTCAGCAGTCAGGAGCTGCCTGGCTGAAGAGACACCTCTAGTTCCAGTGGGCTGGGAGCAAGAGACAGAACTGAAGCCCAAGGTCGAGGGTCTTTCATGCAGCCTCTAAAGCTGGCACTTTGAACTCAGACTTCTGGCCTCCTAAACAGTATGAGAATAAATCCCTGTTTGTTAAAGTCATCCACCTGTGGTATTTTCTGTTAGAGCAGCACTAGGTAACAAAACACATGACATCCTTTCTGACAACATGACCAAAGTAAAAGAAATGAAGTCTAGCTATTCTTGCTTCTAAGGAACATTCTGGCTGTATCTCCTCCAAGACAGATTTGTCCATTCTTCTAGCAGTCCATGTTACATTCAGTATTCTTCACCAATACAATGCAAATGCATCAAATCTGTGGTCTTCCTTATTCGTTGTCCAGCTCTCACATGGATGTGTTGTTGTTGTTGTTATGTACTGTCAAGTCAGACCTGACTCATAGTGACCCTCCTTGGGTTTCCGAGGCAGTATAACTACGGAAGTAGATTGCCCAACCTTCCTTCCGAGGAGTGACTGTGATGTGAGGTGACTGAAAATACCAGGCCTGGGTCAGGTGCACATTAGTCTTTAAAGTAACATCTTTGTTCTTTAAGACATTAAAGAGGTCTTTTGCAGCAGATTGGCCCAATGCAATATGTCATTTGATTTCCTGACTACTGCTTCTATGTGCATTGATTGTGGATCCAAGTAAAATGAAAACCTTGACAACTTCAGTCTTTTCTCAATTTATCATGATCTGGCTTATTCCTCCAGTTGTGAGAATTTTTGTTTTCTTTATGTTGAGGTGTAATCCATACTGAAGGCTATAGTCTTTGATTTTCACCAGTAAGTGCTTCGAATCATTTTCATTTTCAGCAAGATTGTGTCATCTGGCCTTTTTTTGTGTGTGTGTGTGGTTGGAACCATGGAGGGTGATGTCAGAGAGAAGAAACAGAAGGTGCCTGCTGTACCAGAAGCTCTTAAGAAAAAGTAAAGGGAACTTCCGGTAAGATGGAGGAATAGGCAGAGAAGCGACACAGACCCTCTTCAACAAAGAAAAGAAAAACCAATGGACAGAGATACAGAAGATAATCCCGGACCCCTGAGCTGTGAAAGGAACTATACAGAGGTGGAGTAGGTACCACCTAGTGGAAAAACTTGAATGAAAACAGGACCTAAGAATAGGCTCTGTTTGCCAGGGTCGGCAAGGACATATGAGAGGCTGAGGAAGGAAAGGCGATAGGTGGTGAGTGTATAAGTGCTGTCAACTAGTGAATAGAGGAGCACAGCACAGTACCCTGCCTGTATAGATAACATACAAAGAAAACAAAAATTGTGCACAAGTCATGCCAACATATAATCACCAATTAAATATAAACACAAAGACATCACAATGCCTCAGAGACAACAGAGCATCATAGTCCACACAAAGAAGCAAGATAA
>NW_006922199.1:750066-771077 GCF_000298275.1 Orycteropus afer afer
AAAAAAAAAAAAAAAAGGGAATTTCCCAAGCACCTGAGAAAGAAGTTTGCCCAAAAGATGCTACAAAAGGCGAGTAGGAAGCTTATCTATGAAAAAGCTAAGCATTATCACAAGGAATATAGGCAGCTGTACAGAACTGAGATTAGAATGGCAAGGAAGCTGGCAAATTCTATGTACTTCGAGAACCCAAACTCTCATTTGTTATCAGGATCAGAGATATCAATGGTGTGAATGCAAAGATTCAAAAGGTGTTGTAGCTTCTTTGCTTTTGCCAGATCTTCAATGGCACCTTTGTTAAATTCAGCAAGGGTTCAATTAACATGCTGAGGATTATGGAACCATATATTGCATGGGGGTATCCAAATGTGAAGTCAGTGAATGAACTACAAGCATGGTTATGGCAAAATCAATATGAAGTGAACTGCCCTGACAGGTAACACTGATTGCACACTCTCTTGGTAAATATGGCATCATCTGCATGGGGGATCTGACTCATGACATCTATACCGTTAGGAAACACTTCAAAGAAGCAAACAACTTCCTGTGGCCCTTCAAATTATCTTCTCCAAGAGGTGGAATGAAGGAAAAGACCACCCATTTTGTAGAAGTTGGAGATGCTAGCAACAGGGAAGACCAGATCAACAGGCTTATTAGAAGGATGAACTAAAGTGTCTACCATGGCTATTTTTGTAATCTGGTCAGATAATAAAATACGAACTGCTTTCAAATTTAAATAAATAAATAAATGCTGTGTCATCTGCACATCTCAGGCTGTTAATGAGTATTCCTCCAACGCTGATGCTGCATTCTTCTTCACATAGCCCAGCTTCCCCATTTTTTGCTCAGCATACAGATTGAGTAAATATAGCAAAAGGATACAACCTTGACAAACACTTTTCCTGATTTTAAACAATCCAGGATCCCTTTGTTTTGTTGGAACTGCCTCTTGGTCTATGTACAGGTTCCTCATGAACACAATTAAGTGTTTTGGAATTCTCATTCTTCACAATGTCATCCATAATTTGTTATGATCCACACAATCCAATGTCTTTGCATAGTCAAAAAACCACACATTTAACATTTTTCTGGTATTCTTTGCTTCCAGGTAAGATCCATCTGACATCAGCAATGTTATTTCTCATTCCAAGCACTATTCTGAAATTGCCTTGAATTTCTGACAGTTTCCTGTGAATATATCCTGCAACTGTTTTATAATTATCTTCAGTAAAATCTTACTTGCTTGTGATATTAATGATAACCAAAAACAAACAAACAAACAAAAAAAAAAAAAAAAAAAACGAACTCACTGTCTTCGAATCGATTTCAACTCATAGTGAACCCTCCTTGGGTTTCTGAGGCAGTGTCTCTATGGAAGTAGATTGCCCAACCTTCCTTCCAAGGAGCAGCTGGTGGGTTTGAACCACCAGCCTTCTGGTTAGCAGTCAAATGCCTTAGGCATTATGCCACCAGAGGTTCCATAGTGTTTGATAATTTCTGCATTCTATTGAACCACTTTTCTTTGAAATGGTCACAAATATGGATCTCTTCCAATTAGTTAGCTGGGTAGCTGACTTCCAGATTTCTTAGCATAAATGAATGAGCACCTCTAGTACTGCCTTCATTTGCTGAAACATCTTAGTACCGTTGATTCTGGGCCATATTCCACCTCCTGAAATGGCTGAAAATCAACCAATTCTTTATGATACAGAGACTCTATGTATTTCTTCCGTTTTCTTCAGATGTTTCCTACTTTGTTCAATATTTTGCCCATAGAAACTTTCAATAATGCAATTCAAAGCTTGAATTTTTTTCTTCAGCTATTTCAGCTTGAGAAATGCCAAGTGTTTCTTTCCCTTTGATTTTCTTTGCACATATCATTATAGTACTTTATTTTGTTGTCTCAGGCTTACCCTTGAAATCTATTCAGCTCTTTTACTTCATCATTTCTTCCATTCGCTTAAACTATTTTCTGTTGAAGAGCAAGTTTCAGAGTCTCTTTTTACATCCATTTAGGTCTTCTCTTGCTTTTCTGACTTTTTAATGACCTTTTGCTTTCTTCATGTATGATGTTCTTGATGTCATTCCACAACTCGTCTGGTCTTTGGTCATTGGTATTCAATGCTTCAAATCTATTCTTCAGATGGTCTCTAAATTCATGTGGGATATACTCAAGGTCCTAATTTGGCTCTTGTGGACTTGTTTTAATTTTTTTCAGCTTCAATTTACACTTGCATAGAAGCAATTTTTGGTCTGTTCCAGTTAGCCCCTGGCCTTATCCTGACAGATGATAATGAAATTCCTTGTCTCTTCCCATAGATGTAGTAGATTTGATTTCTGTATATTCATTCCATCTGGCGAAGTCCATGTGTATGGTTGCCATTTATATCGGAAAAAGGTGTTTGCAATGAATAAGTCACCGGTCTTGCAAAATTCTATCATGCCATCTCTGTCATTATTTCTATCACAAATGTCATTATTTTCAACTACTGATGCTATTTCTTTGTTTCCACTCTTGCATTCCAATCATAAGTAATTACCAATGCATCTTGATTGCATGTTTGGTCAATTTCAGACTGCAGAAAAATATTTAGTTTCTTCATCTTTGGGTTGAGTGGTTGGTACATAAATTAGAAAAACAAAAGTATTAATTGGTTGTCCTTGTGTGTGAATTATCCCATCACTGACAGCACTGTACTTCAGGATAGATCTTGAAATCTTCTTTCTGACGATGAGTATGATGCCATTCCTCTTTAGTATGTCATTCCCAGCATAGTAGATCATATGATTGTGTGATTCAAAATGGCCAATTCCAGTCCATTTCAGCTCCCTAATGCCTAGAATATCCATGTTTATGCAATCCATTTCATTTTTGACAATGTCCAATTTTCCTAGATTCATACTTCATACATTCCATATTCTGATTATTAATGGATATTTTTAGCTGTTTCTTCTAATTTTGAGTCATGCCAGATCAGCAATTAAAAGCCTCGAAAGCTTTAATCCACCCACATCATTAGGTCGATTCTACTTTGAGGAGGCAGCTCTTTCCCAGTTGTATTTTGAATGCCTTCTGATTTGAGGGGCTCATCTTAACGGCACTATATCAGACAATGTATCTCTGCTATTCATAAGATTTTTAGTGGCCAATTCTTTAGTGGCCAATTCTTTCAGAAGTGGACCTGGCCGTGTCCTTCTTCTTAGCCTGCCTTAGTCTGGATGTTGCACTGAAACCTGTCCACCATGAGTGACATCTGAAATGCCAATGGCACAGCTTCCAGCATCACAGCAACATGCAAACCACCACAGTATGACAAACTGAGAAGACAAGTGGTGGCAATATCATTAGTCACTGGGGAAATGTAAAGCAAAGCCATATTAACATACCAAATTCTTTCTTTCTTTTTTTTTTTTTTTTTTTTAACACTTTCAAATCTGATGGGTAGCTCTCCATTTGAAACTAGAGTCCTTGAGTTCTAAGTGGTATGAAGATTGTCCATGGTCAATTAGCAGTGTGTCCTACTCTAGTATTCCTACTTTTCTAGGCGGAGTTTGGTAAGCACTAGGGCCAAGCTGTCTCACTGCATCCTCAGTGCCTAGCAAAGAACTTGAGAAAAATACATGTATAACAAACACTAAATGCATTTTATAAAGCCAATATCAGGGCAAACTGTCTTATAGAAAGTTCTTGTGCTGCTTCTTGCTGTGACTGATGTAGGTTAGATGTTGAAATCCTGTAAGTGCCATAGTATTTGAGGATTTAGGGGAAATGAAGCAGAATATTTTAAATGATGGGTATTATTTGATGTTGGAACATAGGAGATCTGATACTTGGCATTTGAGGATATCATGGGCAATAGGACTAAGGGTTGACAAAAGCCAAAGGGCTGTGGCTTTAAAGGAATAAGACTGATATTTAAAATACTCCAGAATCCATCTAGCAGATCCCTTGGCCTTCTAATATTTAACATTTTTGTTGGTACTCTCTGTGTGTCCAGATTTAAGTGGCCTGAGATCTGAGGCTGAGGCCAATGCATTAGTCCTAAAGCTACTGAGAAAGCCCAGCTGACTACTGGCATACAAGCCATCTCAACTTGTCTTTGTTGTGTTCTACCAATACATCATTTTTGCAGTCACTTTTGCAAAAACTTTGTTTCCTTCTTCCATCTTTCCTTTTGTCCTTCTTCCTCTCCTTTCCCTTTCTCCTTTCTCCTTTTCTCTTTCCTCTGTACCTCCCTTTTCATCCTTCCATGAAAAATAGCCTTCCAAAAAAGCTCAACTATTAGAGTTGGTGATGGGAGTGAACAGGAAATGATTTAAAAGTGAGAGCCAGGAAACAAATTTTTAGAGGCGATCTGGTGGCATAGTGCCTAAGGCATTTGACTGTTAACCAGAAGACTGGCAGTTCAAACCCATCAGCCACTCCTTGGAAGGAAGACTGGGCAATCTACTTCCATAGTGATTCTGCCTCAGAAACCCAAGGACGGGTCACTTTGAGTCGGATCTGACTTGATGGCAGGGAGTTTGGTTTGGTTTTGTGTAAGGTGCAAAGGTCATTGCATTCTATGGAGGTACTGAAGAATCTGGGGAGTCCCAAAGTCCTTCCTTGGGTAGTCTATTCATATGTCATTCACAGTTGTCCCCTCAAGAGATCTTTATTTCAAGTGTAGTGAGTGGGAAGAGATAGGGGTATAGCAGTGTGCATACTGTGCCTCCATTTGCTATTTTAAAAGGAGCTGTATGTATCTGTATATGCTCATACAAGAAAGTGGAAACAGCAATTACCTTTGGTAGCAGGGAGACTCTTCACCCTTCTTTTAGAATGGTTTATTTTTTTTAAAAAAAATACGTTTTATTGAAGTATAATTTACGTACAGTGAAATACACAAAACTAATGTGACATGGGTCAATGCATATTTATTTATTTATTTATTTATTTATTTATTTCAGGGTTCCCTCCTCTTCCCTCCCACCCTTGAATGGTTTATTTTTTAACCATAAACAAGTTTTACTTTCCAATTAAAATTTAATAATAATATAAAAGCCACATGAGAGTAAATGAGTGCGTAAGGAAACCAAGTAGCATCTTCTGAGGTGGTCGTGTGCTTACTCCCACTGTGGAGCTGCTACCTGCACTCTGCTGTTACCTCTTTTTTTGATGAATCTTTATAGGTTACAAGAAATGCATTGTTTTTTACCCCACCTAAATCAGCAGATTTTGCTCTGAATAACTTATAGCTGTTGTCCAAACACTACTACTTCTGGAAAAAACAGTGACTTTCACCATTATAGACATTGAAGCAACTGTGCCTCAGACTCTGAAAACAATGCCAGAAATTGATAAATATTTTGAGCAGTGGCATGTACTCAGTTTTGGAATAAATATATATCTTTTCAGGGTGGCAGTATTCATCCAAAGGGATATAAAATTGTGATGGTTAACTTTATGTGTCAGCTTCACTAGGCTATGGTTCCCAGTCTGGTCAGTCTAATTGCTGTCATGGAGTAATTGCATGTGATTAAAAAAAGTTGACCTTGGGTACAGCCAATTACCTTCCATCATGTAATCTAACATAATGTAATGACTTTACATATAATGTAATGTAATCACTTTTACAATGCAATCTAATGTAATACAATCAATTAGTTGAGATCATACCAGTGTATGATCCTAAGCACTTCTGAGTTATAAAAAGTCCAAAATAGACACAGAGAGATACACACATTGGGGGTGGACAGACAACATGTCAGGATAGTCTACAAGCCAAAGGACCAGGATCACAGGGGACTACCTACAAGGAAGGAATCAACATTCCTGAGACACTGATTTGGATTTTTAGACTCCAAAACTGTAGGAAAATAAATTTATGTTGTTTAAAGTCACCCATTCATGGCATTTATGTCATGGCATCACTAGGAAAGTGTTCTGGTTACCTAGTGCCACTCTGACAGGAATATACCACAAATAGGTGGGCTCAGACAAACAGGAGCTTATTCTCTTACAGTTTGAGAGGCTAGAAGTCCAAGTTCAAGGTACCAGGCTCTAGGGGCTGGGTGAAAGCCCCTTGACCTTGGGCTTCAGCTCTGCCTCTTGCTCTTGGCCCACTGAAACTAGAAGCTGCTCTTCTCTCAGCAGCTGCTGGCTGCTGAAGCTGACAAACCCAAGGTTGACAAGTAAAAAGGCACAGTCCCAATGTTACCAAAAACCATGGCAGGACATTGATTCAAGTCCACTGAGAGTCCCACAATCAGCAAAGCATGGCAGGCTGCTAAACAACAACGTGGCTCTATGCAGGGTTCATGTGTGCCATAAGCTAGAGACCATTCTCAAAGCTGTTTTTTATATACTGGAGACCACATCCCTAAAGCAGCTACTCAACTGCTCCAGTAGATTCCACCATGGAGTTAATTACCAATCTCACCATGGGGAATAACTACCACCAGCTGCCTAGCCACTCAACCAGGCCTGGCCAAGTTAACACACAACCTTACTACCACAGAAACTAAGACATGTTTTCTTATGCTTACAAGCATAGTGCCTAAGGCATTTGACTGCTAACCAGGCGGCTGGCAGTTCAAACCCACCAGCCACTCCTCAGAAGGAAGGTTGGGCGATCTACTTCCGTAGTGATAATGCCTGGAAAACCCAGGGAGGGGTCGCTATGAGTCAGATCCAACTCCACGGCAGTGAGTTGAGTTGTTATCATGTACCAAGCACTTCCCATGCATGATATCTTAGTTTCTTCTAATAATATCTTATAAAGTAGGTGCCACCATTATCTCCACATGAACCACTTAGGGAAGTTACTTATGATGAAGCCAGAATTAGAGCCTAGGTCTGATTGAATTCCAGAGTCCAAGCTCAGAATCTCTATATTACTGATAACTATGATAAAGGAAATACAAAACTACCAAAGCTATGTGGTTAAACTGAAAATGCAATAGGCATTTGAAAAATAACCACAGAGAAAGTTCTATCTATTATGCACTTCCTGTATGGTGGCATCAAACCAAACACCTTCATCCCAGTGATGTACTTCCCTTCAGGGAGGAGGAAATCAAGACTAGAGAAGTGAGGTGATTTTGGCCACATAGCTCATAGGTGGCAGGAAGGGGCATAGAACTCAGGGTTACATGACCCCAAAGCACCTTTTCTTGCCACTTCCATTCTTGTTTCCATTATTCAACTGTAGGTGGCACCATCATTTTAAAAAAAATACTGTGGTCTTATTTTACATGAGCCAAGATGTGGTCTGGGCAAACACTTTCTTTCTCTTTAACTTCCCAACCAAAGATTGGGCTGGTAAATGACTGTGGCTTTACATCTTACATGGGCTACGTCTCCTGGTTTCTCCTACACACAGAATTGCACTTTGTGAACATGACACTTGATAACCAAGATCATCACTGATATATGTTTTGGGTTAGCTGCATTCTGAAGGACTCCAGGTGCAGCAATGGGAGGCCTAAGCTGGGATTCACCTGGATACTTGATACTTGTTGGGTACCATGTGGCTGTTTATTCAGACAAGGCCTGAGGTAGGTGGGCCCAGGGGCTAGGAGCTGCTTTTTGCTTGGGGGCAGCTCTACCTTAAGGCTGGGGCCTGAGCTGGCGGGCTGGGACTCGGGGGCTGTTTTTCACTTGAGGCAACTCTATATTAAGGCCAGGGCCCAAGGTACGCAAGCCTGGGGCTGGAGGATGCTTTTTGCTTGGGGTCAGCTCTATTTTAAGGCCAGGGCCCAAGTTAGGCAGGCCCAAGTTTGGGGGCTGCTTCTTGCTTGGGGGCAAGTCTTTATTAAGGCCAGGACCTGAGGTAGGTGGGCCAGGGGCTTGGAGGCTGCTTTTCACTTGCGTGTGGCTCTAATATTAAGGCAGGGACCTGAGGTAGGTAGGCCAAGGACTGGGGGCTGCTTTTCACTTGGGGTAGGCTCTATTTTAAGGCTTGGGCCTGAGATAGGTAGGGATGCTTCTTGTTTGGGGTTGGCTCCATTTTAAGGCTGGGGTTTGAGGTAGGTGTGCCTGGGTCTGGGACTGCTTTTCATTTGGGGGCAGCTGTTACTAAGGCTATGTCCTGAAGTAGATGGGCCCTGGGCTTGGAGGCTGCTTTTCACTTTGTGGTGGCTCTATTTTAAGGCCGGGGCTTGAGGTAGGTGGGCCCAGGCTAGGGGGCTGCTTTTTGCTTGTTGGTGGTTCTATTTTAAGGCTATTTTCTGAGGTAGGCAGGTGCAGAGGGGTTAGGAACAACTAATAAAGATGAACTTGTCTGTCAATTTGTCATCCTGTGGTGGCTTACATGTTGCTGTGAGGCTGGAGGCTATGCCACCATGTTGCAAAATGCCAGCAGGGTTACATATGGTGGGCAGGTTTCAGCGGAGCTTCCAGTGGGTAGGTTTCAGTGGAGCTTCCAGGCTAAGGACACAGAAGAAGGAAGAGGCCATCCACTTCTCAAAGAATTGGCTAGTGAAAACCTTATGAATAGCAGTGAAACACAGTCTGATATGTTACTGGAAAACTTTATGAATAGCCCTGAAATATTGTCCAATATAGTGCCAGAAGATGAGTCCATTGGGTCGGAAGGGACTGAAAATTTGGAGAAGAGCTGACTCCTCAGAGTAGAGGGGACCTTAATGATACAGATAGAGTAAAACTTTTGGGACCTCCAATGGCTGATGAGACACAACTCAAAATGAGTAGAAACAGATGCAAACATCCATTAATAATTGGAACATGGAATGTATGAAGTATGAATCTAGGAAAATTGGAAGTTGTCAAAAATGAAATGGAATGCATAAAGATTGATATCCTAGGCATTAGTGAACTGAAATGGACTGGTTTTGGCCATTTTGAATCAGACAACCATATGCTCTACTAGGCCGGGAATGACAAAAGAGGAATGGTGTGGCACTCCTCATCACAAAGAGTATTTCAAGATCTGTCCTGAAGTACAGTTCTGTCAGTGATAGGATAATATCCATATGCCTACAAGGAAGATCAGTTAATCCTACTGTTACTCAAAATTATGCACCAACCATCAAAGCCAAAGATGAGGAAATTGAAGATTTTTACCACCTTCTGCAGTCTGAAATTTACCAAACATGTAATCAATATGTGTTGATTATCACTACTGGTGACTGGAATGCAAAAGTTGGAAACAAAGAAGAGTTATCACTGGTGACTGGAATGCAAAAGTTGGAAACAAAGAAGAGCTATTGGTAGTTGGAAAATATGGTCTTGGTGATAGAAATAACACTGGAGATCGCATGACAGAATTTTGCAAGACCAATGACTTATTTATTCTTTCAACAACATAAGCGAGAACTATACACATGAATTTCACCAGATGGGATACACAGGAATCAGACTGACTACATCTGTGGCAAGAGGCAATGGAGAAGCTTAGTATCTTTGGCCAAAACAAGGCCAGGAGCTGATTGTGGAACAGGCCATCAACTTCTCATATGCACATTCAAGTTGAAGTTGAAGACAATTTAAACAAGTAAACGAGAGCCAAATATAACTTTGATAATATCCCTCCTGAATTTAGAGATCATCTAAAGAATATATTTGATGCATTGAACACCACTGACCAAAACCCAGAAGAATTGTGGGATGACATTAAGAACATCATCCATGAAGAAAACAAGAAATCATTAAAAAGGCAAGAAAGGAAGACAAGACCAAAATGGATGTCAGAAGAGACTCTGAAACTTGCCCTTGAGCGGAGAGTAGCTAAAGCAAATGGAAGAAATGACAAGATAAAAGAACTGAACAGATGATTTCAAAGAGCAGCTGGAGCAAACAAAGCCAATTACTATAATGAACCATTCAAAGACCTGGTGTTAGAAAACCAAAAGAGAAGAACACAATCAACATTTCTCAAGTGGAATGAACTAAGGAAAAAATTTAAGCCTCAAGTTGCAATACTGGAAGATTTTATGGACAAAATATTGAATGATGTAGGAAGCTCAAAAGAAGATGGAAGGAATGCACAGAGTCACTGTACCAAAAAGAATTGGTCGGTGTTTATCCATTTTAAACCAAAACCAAACCAAACTCACTGCAGTGGAGTTGGATCTGACTCATGGCAACCACTTCTTGGGTTTCTGAGGCAGTATCACTACAGAAGTAAATTCCTTCTAAGGAGTGGCTGTTGGGTTTGAACCGCCAGCCTTTTGGTTAGCAGTCAGATGCCTTAGGCACTATACCACCAGAGCTCATCCATTTCAGGAGGTGCCATATGATCAAAACCAATGGTACTAAAGGAAGAAGTTGAATCTGCACTGAAGGAATTGGGGAAGAACAAGGCTCCAAGAATTAATGGAATTCCCACTGAGATGTTTCAACCAATGGATGCTGGAGGCCCTCATTTGGTTATGCCAAGAGATTTGGAAAACAGGTAGCTGGCCAACTAACTGGAATAGATCCATATTTGGACCCATTCCAAACAAAGGTGATCCCATAGAATGTGGAAATTATCAAACAATATCATTAATATCATATGCCAGTATAATCTTACTGAAGATAATTTAAAAACGGTTGCAGCAATATATTGACAGCTTCCAGAAATGCAAGCTAGATTCAGAAGAGGATGTGGAATGAGGGATATCATTGCTGATCTCAGATGGATTTTAGCTGAAAGCAAAGAATACCAGAAAGATGTTTACTCTTGTTTTATTGACTATGCAAAAGCATTCATTGTGTGAGTCATAATAAGTTATGGATAACATTGAGAAGAATGGGAATTCCAGAACACTTGATTGTACTCATGAGGAACCTGTACATAGAGATAAGGAGGCTGTTGTTCAAACAGAACAAGGGGATACTGGACGGTTCAAAATGAAGAAGGGCATGCATCAAGGTTGTATCCTTTCACCATACTTATTCAACCTGTATGCTGAGCAAATAATCTGAGAAGAATTATATGAAGAAGAGCATGCATCAGGATTGGAGGAAGACTCATTAACAACCTGTGATACACAGAGGACACATCTTTGCTTGCTGAGAGTGAGGATGACTTGAAGCACTTACTAATGAAGATTAAAGACTACAGTCTGCAGTGTGGATTACACCTTCATATAAAGGAAACAAAAATTCTCACAGCTGGTCCAATAAACAGCAGAACATGATGGAGAAAAAATTGAAGATGTCAAGGATCCCATATTACTTGGTTATACAATGAACACCAATGGCAGCAGCAATTGATGTATTGCATTGGGCAAATCTGCTGCAAAAGACCTCTTTCAAGTGATGAAGAGCAAATATGTCTCCTTGAAGATGAAGGTGCACCAAACCCAAGCCATGCATTTTCAATTGCCTCTTATGCATGTAAGAGCTGGACAATGAATAAGGAAGACCAAAGAAGAGTTGATGCTTTTGAGTTGTGGTGTTGGAGAAGAATGCTAAGAGTACCATTGCCTGCTAAAAGGACTAACAAATCTGTCCTGGAAGTGCAATTGGCATGGTCCTTGGAAATAAGAACAGCCAGACTTCATCTCACCTACTTTGGTCACCTGTCAGAAGGAACCTTTCCCTGGAGAAGGATATCATGCTTGGTAAAGTGGAGGGTCAACAAAGAAGGGGAAGGCCCTCAATGGGATGGATAGCCATAGTAGCTACAAAGATGGTGTCAGGTATAGCAAGGATTGTGAGGCTGGCACAAGACTGGGTAGTGTTTTGTTCTGCCGTGCATAGGGTTGCTATGAGTCGGAGTTGATTTGAGGGCACCTAACAACAACAACCTCGGAAGGAAGGTTGGGCAATCCTACTTCCGTAGTGATACTGCCTCGGAAACCCAAGGAGGGGTCGCTATGAGTCGGGGCCGACTCAACGGCAAATAATAACAATAATAATAATAATAATAACAACAACAACATGAGCTTAGAGGAGGCTGTGCTGAAATGGGTCTGTACTCAAGTTTCCAATTACATTTCATGAACAAGAGAGACCAAGGAAGCTGTAACTCCAGATCAAAATGTGGAATCCACTAGGAAATGAAAAAATAACTTGAGTAAAAGTTATCCTTTTAAGCCCCCTCCAGATCTGAAAGGGATTCTATTCCTGCCATTCTGCTCAGGTATCTATAGAAGAAAATGTTGCAAGGAGAGCTCATTTGTTTAAACCAACAAAATTTCAAAATAAATTCCCTAAATGGTTCAGATATTTGTGTGAAAATGATTTCATATGAAATGATCTGAAAACAATACAATACCTATCCAAAGATGTCAGTGCTAAATAAATCTATAAGGAAAGGTTTCCATAATTCATAGCTGGTGTTCCCAAAGGGTTCCACCCCCAGTCTGTTGCTTTTCTCTGGACCCTCTTCAGTATACCCTGGGCAGAATTACCCAGAAACTGGTGTTCATCTACTGTGTAACTCCATCCTGGAACTCCAGACTTATATATCCAAATACTGGGTATCTTACTCCCTGATGAGCCAGTAACTTCAAATCCACCTCACTCTTGATTTTCCCATTCCCGTAAGAGCTTCACTTCTATGCTCTGTCCTAGTTAAGGCATCACTGTTCTACTGACCCAGATCCAACCTCTTACCTCTTCAGCAGCAAATGGTAACCAAGTTCTAGCAGTTCTATAAAAGATTTTTCCAATCTGTCCTCTCTCCATTCTCAGTTACTATGCTAGTCAAGGTGTGCCTGACCCAAGCCATGGTATTTCCAATAGCCACATGTGCATGTGAATGCATTCACAATGAATAAAGACAATAGAAGAATTAATGCATTTGAATTGTGGTGTTCTCAAAGAAGAATGAATAGACCTTTGACCATCAGAAGAATAAATCTATCTTGGAAGAAGTACAGCTGGAATGCTTCTAAGAGAAGTGAGAATGATCAGACTTCTCTAATACTTTGGTCATGTTATCAGGAGAGAATAGTACCTGGAGAAGGATATTATGCTTGGTAAAGTACAGGGTCAGTGAAAAAGGGTCAACAAGATGGACTGACACAGTGGCTGCAATAATGGGGTCAAACAAAGCAACCACTGTGAGGATGGCTCAGGGTTGGACACTGTTTCATTATGCTGTACACAGGGTTGCTATGAGTCAACTTGAGAGCACCTAACAACATCTCACTCAAGGACTCTATCTCCTACTTGGGCTATATCCCCTACTTAAATTGTTAAATTCTTTTTTCAGACCAGTACAATATCAACAGCAAGATGCTCTAGAATGAGGAAGGAGAAAGGAATCAGGAGGCGCAGAGAAGTATGGAACCCTGTGGCCTATGGGGTCATCACTTTACCTCATCTCTTCCCATGTTTCACTTTGCACTTAAGTCAGACTGAGCTTGTTCTTCTCTGAATACACACATAATTCTTAGGATATGTTGTTTCTTCTGTTCACAATATCTGAAAACTTTGGAGGCAGAAAGAATTAACTTTGTATCTATGGACTGCTTGCTATTTATTATGTAACTTGGGACAGCCATTTCACTTTGAACCAATTTTTCTCACTTGTAAAAGGGTAATGACAACTACTGTTCTGGTTACCTAGTACCGCTCTGACAAGAGTATACCACAAATGGGATGGCCTTAACAAACAAGAGTTTAGTCTTACAATTTGGAGGCTTTAAGTCCAAGTACAAAGTGCCAGGCTCTAGGGGCTGGGTGAAAGCCCCTCAACCTTGGGGTCCAGCTCTGCCTCCTGCTCCTGGCCCACTGGAGCTAGAGGCATTTCTTCACTCAGACAGCCTCTGGCTGCTGAGGCTGAGAAGCCCCAAGGTTGACAAGTAAAAAGGCACAGTCCCGATGTTACCAAACCACATTGCAGGACATTAACTTAAGTCCATGGTAAGTCCCAAGGTCAGCAGAGCATAGCAGGCCACTCAGCAACAACACAGCTACATGCAGGGTCCAAGCATGCCAAAGGCTAGAGACCATTCCCAAGGTTTCTGCTTATATACAGGAAGCAGACCACATACGCAAAGACAGCTACTCAGCTGCTCCCAGTAGATTCCACCATGGAGTTGATTACCAGTCTCATCATGGGGAATACTACATCCAGCTGCCCAGCCACTCAACCAGGCCTAGCCAGGTTGACACACAAACATAACCGCCACAACTACCTTTTGTAAAAATTAAATGTGTTTGGAAAGTACAGAATACTCTTTACAATACCATCTATGCCATGGGATTGCCTTACTAAAGTTTTGTTGTTGATTTGTTTACAAGGTTTTAATTGGTTGATATGAGATCAGTTTCAATCTGAATTCTAGTCTAAGGTTAACACTGTACTGTAACTCTACTGTATTTGTTTCTTCTTATTTTATATTGAACACTAATGTATTCTCAAGAAACCGTTAAAAGACTTTATCCAATTCATAGTTTTATCTCTGACTTCCTCAGTAAAAGCAAATGGCATAACTAGGAAAGATCAGGGAAACAGAAGCCAAGAAAAAAAGTCTGAATGATAAAAGCCATCACAAACTCCACATGGAAAACATACATGGATAAGGCCTGAAAAGCACACAGGATCTGGGGTCAAGAGACTTAGTTTGAAATTTGGCTCTGATGCTACTCACCAACTGGGGGTACCTTCCACTCTTTAAGCCATTTTCCTCATGTTTAAAATAGAGACAATATAGTCTTGTAGAACTAAGTACAATTGATGTCAAAATGCAAAGTGCTATAGTAATATTAGTTCAACAAATGGAATCAGAGGTAATCTGATCTCTGGAAGCTCTGGTGGCATAGTGCCTAAGGCAACTGACTGCTAACCAGAAGTCTGGTGGTTTAAACCCACCAGCCTCTCCTTGGAAGGAAGATTTGGCAATCTACTTCCGTAGAGATACTGCCTCAAAAACACTAGGAGTTGGGATCAACTCGACAGCAGTGACTTTGTTTTGGTTAGTTTAGGGGCTGAGTAAGAGCACCTCAAATTAATCTGGGACTCTCAGCATGAGATGGTGGCTATGTTAAGGTCTGTGGCTAAAACACCATTTTGAATCAAAAGTAAACTCTCCATCAGGAATGTAGCCTGTCATTCCTGTACCCTGAGAAAATTACTTGGTAGACAACTTCAGATAACAATGTAAATTTTACCTAAAGTTTTTGTTTGAATAGCAAAAAGATGGAAACAACCTAAGTACCCATCAACAGAAGAATGGATGAGCAAACTACGGTACATAAACACAATGGAATACTATGCAACCCTAAAGAATAATGAAGAATCTGCAAAACACCTCATAATGTAGATGAACTTAGAAGACATTACGCTAAGTGAAATAAGTCTATCACAGAAAGACAGATATTATATTAGTCTGTTATTGTAAAAAGTCAAGGAAATGTTTATATATGGGAGGAAATTTTCTTTGTTGGTTACCAGGGGTGGGATAGGAGGGGAAGGAACATTGCTAGACAGGTAGAGACAAGTATTGATTTTGGTGAAAGGAAGGCCAATGTACCAAATCAACATGGTGGCATTGAGGAAGAGGAAGACAGAGAGAGATGCATGGGAGGTACAGACATCAAAGATGAAACCTTTTTCACATACAGTACTGCGTTGTCAGTGATGGCAAATATTGATCTACAATGGATAGATGGGTGGACAGGCTGAACCATTAGGTATGCCTATGCAAGGGGGACTGTGCCCATTACCATGTATAGGGTTGGCAGACAATGTTTCTCCAAGTATATTTGTATGTTCTGTAAGAATTTCCAGGTATATAGTAAAGGTGACAAAGTACAAGATTGTACTCACTTTTTAGCCACAGCCAGCCACCCAGAGGAAGCAAGTAGTTGGACCTGTGGGCTTGGGACTGTGGTCACAGGGGACATCAAGCTCAATTGGCATTAACATACTACATACAACATTGTTCCACATCCTACTTTGGTGAGCAGTGACTGGGATCTTAAAAGCTTGCAAGTGGTCATCTAGATGCAACGATGGGTCTTTCCTTGTCAAGAGCAAAGGATGAAGAAAACCAAGGATGCATGGAAACAATTAGTCCATGCAATCCTCAGCCTACACAACTATGAGACCAACTAGATGGTACTCAGCTACCACTGTCAACCACTAGGACAGGGAATCCATGTAGGAGATCCTGGATAGAGTGGGAGAACAATGTAGAACAAAACTCAAAATCATGGGGAAAAAAAAAAGGACAGGTTTGCTGGTTTGCTGGAGCCTGGTGGAACCCCTGAGAGTATGGCCCCTAGCTGCCCTTCAGGTCTGGAACTGAATCCACTCCTGTGGCTTCCAGCCAAACAAAAGACAGGTATATGAGCTGAACATTTATTTTAGGTAGATACACTCCTTGGAGAGATCAATCATGGTAGAAGGGTTGTGTATGCACAGGGAGACAGCTCAGGGGGCAGGAGTGCATGAGGGGGAAAGACATAGGGAAGAGGTAACTATGGGGAGCCAGTGGGAGGGGAGCTGATGCATTGTGGGAAATTGCAGTCAACGTCATGAGACAAAGTATATGTGAGCTGCTGTATGGAAAGTGAATTTGCTCTGTAACTTTCACCCAAATCACAATCAATCAATCAATCAATCAATCACAATAGGCATAGTGCCTAAGGCATTTGACTGCCAACCAGAAGGCTGGGGGTTCAAACCCACTAGCCACTCCTTGGAAGGAAGATTGGGTAATCTACTTCATAGTGGTATTGCCTCGGAAACCCAAGGAGGGATTGCTATGAGTCAGAGCCGACTTGATGGCAGTGTTTTCTTTTTTTTCAGGCACTCCTAACTTATAGGATGTACCTAGTATCTTCACAGTGCTTTTATATACACATACCATACATTCGTATCATTCCACATGCCACTCTACCTGTCCCAGTGAGTCTGATGTTGGGGGACTTCTTAACTACACTAGGGAAGGGACACATGCAGGTGGGTGAGAGGTCAGTATGAAACAATGGTTAATCCAATGTTTTCCAAGAAATTGTTCAATACTTCACTAGTAAGGATCTCTCCCTCTGCCTGCCAGGTCATATCTCAATAGAGGGAAGTAACTTGCCCAAAAAATACTCATCCAGGTTTTAGTTTCAAATTTCCAAACAGGCTAATCATTAGAAGCATCTGAAATTACAGAGATATCCCTTCTATCTTCGTTTAACTCTGGGATGTCTTTAAGTGATATCTGTACCACTGTAACTAAGTAGTCAGTTAACATAACCAATATTGGATATACTAAATGTATTTGGTTCTTGGGAGAAACATGCATTTGTAGATGAAAGGGCAATAGGTCAGCAAGTTACCCTCAAATGAGCTTCAAAAAACATCACTCTTCTGTCAGTTTTTTGTACTGTGGTGGCTTGCATGTTGCTATGAAGCTGGAGGCCACTTCCACATTACCTGGCATAGACGAGAAGTGCTTGCAGTGTAGCACCCATTTGTTGAAACATCTCAGTGGGTACTGTGCCAATTCCTTCAGTGCAGCTTCAACTTTTTTCTTTCATTACCATTGGTTCTTGAACATACGCCACCTCTTGAAACAGCTGAATGTTGACCAATTCTTTTTTCTACAGTGACTCTGTGTATTCCTTCCATCTTCTTTTGATGCTTCCTGCATCATTCAATATTTTGCTCATAGAATGCTTTAACACTGAAACTTGAGGCTTGAATGTTTTCTTCCATTCTTTCAGCTTGAGAAATGCCATGTGTGTTCTTCTAAAATAATCTGTCTTCTTGAGCTGCTTTTTAAAATCTTCTGTTCAGCTCTTTTATCTTCTAATTTCTTCCATTTGCTTTAGCCACTCTCCATTCAGGAGCAAGTTTCAGAGTCTCTTCTAACATTTTTTTTTTTTTTTTTTTTTTGCTTTCTTCATGTATGATATTCTTGATGTTATCCCTCAACTTGTCTGGTTTCAGTCACTGATGTTCAGTGCTTCAAATCTATTCTTCAGATGGTCTCCAAATATAGGTGGGAATATAATCAAGGTCAAATTTTTTTTGGCTCTCACGGACTTGTTTTTAATTTTCTTCAGTTTCAACTTGAACTTTTGTATGAGCAACTGTTGGTCTGTTCCACAGTCAGCTCCTGGCCTTGCTTTGGCTGAAGATATTGAGTGTCTCCATTACCTCTTTCCACAGATGTAATCAATCTGATTCCTGTGTATTCCATCTGCTGAGGTCTATGTTTATAGCCACTGTTTATGTTGCTGAAAATATTTTTGCAATGAGTAAGTCATTGGTCTTGCAAAATTCTATCATGCGACATCGCCAATGTCATTTCTATCACCAAGGACATATTTTCCAACTACCAATATTTTTTCATATCCAGCTTTCATATTCCAATCATCAGTAATCACCAATACCAGCTTCTGTAGTCTGAAACTGATCAAATGTGCAATCAAGATGCATTTTAATTATTACTAATTATCTCACCTAAATTTAGAGACCATCTGAAGAATAGATTTGACACAATGAATACTAATGACTGAAGATCAGATGCAATGTGGGATGGTATCAAGGACATCATATATGAAGAAAGCAAATGGTCATTAGAAAGACAAGGAAGAAAGAAAAGACCAAAATGGATGTCAGAAGGGACTTTGTAACTTGCTATTGAATGTAGAGAAGCTAAGTGAATGAATAAATTATAAGGAGCTGAACAGATTTCAAAGGGTAGCTTGAAAAGAGAAATTAAAATATTATAATGAGATAAGCAAAGAGCTAGAGTTAGAAAACCAAAAGGGAAGAATAGGCTTGGCATTTCTCAAGCTTAAAGAACTAAAGAAAATTCAAGCCTCGAGTCGCAATACTGAAGGATCTAGAGGCAAAATAACGAACAACGCAGGAAGAATCAAAAGAAGATAGAAGGAATATACAGCTACTGTACCAAAAAGTACTGGTTGATGTTCAACCATTTCAGAGGTAGCATATGATCAAATACTGATGGTACTGAAGGAAGAAGTGGAAGCTGGAATGAAAGAACTGGGAAAAACAAGGCTTCAGGAATCATGGGAATACCCATCATGGGATGTTTCAACAGACTGATGCAATGCTGAAGAGCTTACTCTTCTATGCCAAGATATCTGGAGAACAAGTACCTGGCCAAGTGGCTGAAAGAGATCCATATTTGTGCCTATCCCAAAGAACAGTGATTGAACAGAATGCAGAAATTATCAAATATCATTAATATCACAAGCAAGTAAAATTTTGCTGAAAATAATCCAAATATGGTTGCAGCCATATGTAGACAGGGAACTGCCAGAAATTCCAGGCAGATTCAGAAGACGTGGAACAAAGGATATCATTGGTGACGCCAGATGGATCTTGGAAAGATGTTTAGCTGTGTTTTACTGACTATGCAAAGGCAATTGGCTCTTTGAAGCCTAAGACATTATGGATAACATTGTCAAGAATGGAAATTCCAGAATATTTAATTGTGATCACGAGGAACCTGTAAAAAGACCAGGAAGCAGAACAAGGGGCAACTATGTGGCTTAAAATCAAGGTAAGTATCCACCATATTTATTCAATCTGTATGCTGAGAAAATATCCAAGAAGCTAGACTGTAAGAGGAACAACACAGCATGAGTATTAGAGGATGACTCACTAACAAACTGCAATATAGAGATGACACACTTTGCTTGGTGAAAAGTGAAGAGGACTTTAAACATTAACTGATGAAGATCAAAGACTACAGTCTCCAGTATGGATTATACTTCAACATAAAGACAACAAAAACCCTCACAACTGCAACAATAAGCAACATGATAAATGGAGGAAAGACTGAAGTTGTCAAGGGTTTCATTTTACTTGGATCCACAACACCCATGGAAGCAGCAGTTAAGAAATCAAACGATGTATTGCATCAGGCAAATGTGCTGCAAAAGACCTCTTTAAAGTCTTAAAGGATAAAGACATCACTTTGAAGACTAAGGTGTGCCTGACCCAAGTCATGGTATTTTCTATTGCCTCTTATGCATGCGAAAGCTGGATAATGAGTAAAGACGACCGAAGAAAAATTGATGCCTTTGACTTATGGTGCTGGTGAAGAATACTGAATATACCATGGACTGCTAGAAGAACAGAGAAGTCTGTGTTGAATGAAGTACAGCCAGAATGTTTCTTAGAAATGAGGATGGCAAGACTTCGCCTTTTGTACTTTGGTCGTGTTGTCAGAAATGCCCAGTCCCAGAGAAGGATATCAGGTTTGGTAAAGCAGAGGGACAGCAAAAGGAGGAAGACCCTCAGCAGGATGGACTGACACAGTGTCTAGAACAATAGGCTCAAAACACAGCAATGACTATGAGGATGGAGCCAGAATGAGCAGTGTTTCATTCTGTTATGCACAGGGTCATTATGAGTTGGAACTGACTCAATAGCAACTAATAACAATTAAACTCAATTAACTGAAATTTTCCCTAATAAGAAAAATAAAGAAATAAAAAATAAAAAAAATAAATAAAATTTTGTTGGGTAAGATTTTGGAGGGCTACAAACCACTGTAGTATCTTAAGATTTTATTTATTTATTATTTATTGTGATTTGAGTGAAGATTTACAGAGCAAATTCACTTTCCATATAGCAGTTCACATATACTGTCTCATGATATTGACCACAGTTTACCACAATGTAACAGCTCCCCTCCCACTTCCTCCTGATAGTTACTTCATCCCAGTGTCCATCCGTCCATGCAATCCTGCCCTGAGCTGTCTCCCTGTGCGTAAGCAGCCCTTCTTTCTCTCATGATTGTTCTCTCCAAGGTGTGTATCTACCTCAGATAAGGGTTCAAGTCATATGCCTGTCTTTTGTTTGGCTGGAAACCACAGGTGTGGGTTCAATTCCAGACCTGAAGGGCAGTTAGGGGCCATAGTCTCAGTGGTTCCACCAGGCTCTATCGGGGCAGCACACCTGGTCCCCCCTCCTTTTCTCCCCTCCAAATGATATTGAGTTTTGTTCCACATTGTTCTCCCTCTCTATCAAGGATCTCCTACATAGATCTCCTTCCAGGTGGATGACAGTGGTAGCCAGGCACCATCTAGTTCTTCTGGTCTCATAGTCATATAAGGCTGCAGATCGGATGGTGTACCAGTCACTAGGACT
>NW_006922199.1:771758-794527 GCF_000298275.1 Orycteropus afer afer
TGTGATTGACTTATTTCACTCAGCATAATGTCCTCCAAGTTCATCCATGTTATGTGGTGTTTTGCAGATTCTACATTATTCTTTAGCATTGCATACTATTCTATTGTATGTATGTACCACAGTTTGGTTTAAGAATTTTTCAATTTGGAAGAGCCTATTTTTGCTTCCACTGAGAAATGCATCTGCTCAGACAATAAAGAGACAGGCCAGCAAAACCAGAGTGGAATTTTATTTTGTAAAGTTTATAGCAGTAAGACTAGTATTCCTTTGTACAAAGTACACAATAAGTGTTTTAAATATAATTGAGAGAACTTGCTAGTCCTATGACAACATTTGATACAAGTGGAACCAACCATTTACACATACACTAAAAAAATTTTAAATGTCATCTTCTTCCTCCAAAGTCTTTCATGGATTTTTTAGAGATGTGGGTTCATTCCAGGCAAGGTCACAATGGCATTTTATTGCCTTCGATGCTGATTTTCACTGCATGTGCAGATCTGCTTTTTTTCCTGATATCTGTGAACTTTCTCATCTGTTTATCTAGTCGACTGATACCTTTCTTGGAGGTGCCCTGAAACTAAGAACGGGGGAAAATTAAAGAACAGTAATTGAAACACATAGATCTATTTTTGTCTTTCATCTTCTTACATCTTTAAGTTAGTCATCAGAAGAACTCCAAGTGCTAGAATGACCAGAATCTGCTTCAGAGCCCTCAGAACACAGGGTAAGCACACACAGCAGCAACACAGACACATACTGACTCTCTCCAGGAGATTAATGCTTTTGTTATCTGTGCCTTATTTTGAATTTTGAGATAGTCCATTGAAAAGGAGAAAGGGCAAAAAATTTTGACGATGATCTCTCCAGTTCCATCAGATGGCATTTTGATAATCTGCATTTCCCTTTAAAAGACCGTAACTGGGGTTGACCATGTGACATACTTTCAAACCGTGCTGCCATAAAAGGCAAGGATCTTTTTAAGACAAAGGAAAGTCACCCAAGAAAAACCCTGAAGTATAATGAGAGAGGTTAGAGGGTTTGTAAAGCAAACCTGTATGCACTTGAGTTCTAGAGCTCAGACCTGGGCTGAGTCCCTGCTTTCACTCAGCAGGTTCTGTAACCCTGGGCAAGTCACTGGTTTGGTCTGTATTCCTCACAGGACTGCTAGAAGTAAATGATGTAATGACATCATAGTCAGTACTCAAAATAATTATCAGTTCTCTGGTGATGTAGTGCCTAAGGCATTTGACTGCTAACCAGAAGGCTGGCAGTTCAAACCTACCAGCCACTCCACAGAAGGAAGACTGGGCAAACTACTTTCGTGAAGATACCACCTTGGAAACCCAAGGAAGGGTTGCTATGAGTCGAATTGACCTGACAGCACTGAGTTTGGTTTTTGTTTTTTACTATTACCATTATCACTATTATGTGTAATCAACTAGATTTAAGTTAACTAAGCAAACACAACACAAAAACAAATATTGTACAAAGAAAACAAAATTGTTTCTTGATCTAAGTGGCTTACTACTTCTTAAAAAGAGAATGTAGAATTTCTAGAAGTGATCAAAATTGTATTTTGTATCCTTTTAATTATATTTAAGATATAAACAGAAAAAGGAAAAATGAGTCAAACTCTGCTTTTAAATGGTAGAAGCATGGATGAATTTTTATCGTTATAATATCAAACTTTCCTATTATTAAAACCAAAACTTAAATTTGAAGCATTACTGGAAATACATATAAAACATCAAATTGTTAAGAATGACTACTTACAGAAGAGCAGTTACTTTGGGAAGATGATTTACTGTATAGTATTTTATATTTACTTATATAATTTTAAAAATAAAAATGATATGTGAAAACAAAAAGTTTCATGGAAGCTCAAATTTTCTTCTTAAACAATTTATGTTTTTAAATAATACTCATTAGTGTTTGTGCAATGTGGAAGCCCTCAATGAATATGCAAGAAATCTTCCTGACTGTGGTAATAGTATCAGGTGATTTAAGGACAATATAAACAAACCAAAAACCGCACTCACTGCCATCGAGTCAATTTGACTCATAGCGACCCCTCCTTGGGCTTCTGATGCAGTATCTCTACAGAAGTAGATTGCCCAATCTTCCTTCTGAAGAGTGGCAGGTGGGTTTGAATCAACAGCCTTCTGGTTAGCAATCAAATGCCTTAGGCACTATATCACCAGAACTCCCTTAAGGACAATAAGCAGGTACATAGCATGGGTGACATCACCAGCTCAAAACACACATTAGTTTTCTGACTGAGCACTAACAGGTTGGATTCAGGCCTAGATAAATAGCAGATTATGATTTTGGGGTATGTTGGGAGTAAAAAGAAAGCAGCTTATCATGAACTTCTGTCTTTCCTTATGCTGGTCATCTTTCTGCTCTAGCAGGAGGTAGAGCCACCTCTTCCCTCCTCCCTATCACCTAAAGGAGGGTTGGACTGGAACCAGCAACATCAGCGGATAGGCACAGTGCCCTTCAGGGCACAAGACTTCCTTCCAAAGCAGACTGGCTGCTAAGATTTTGTTTCACATTTTCTACGTCACACTGTAGCTCTGAAATATCAAAATAAAGTGTTGGGAAAGAAAAGTATTCTGAAACAGATAAAAGGAGGGAACAGACTGTTAAAAAAACAAGTAGAAAAAGATAAGAAAAGAAATGATGGAGAGACGGCATCCCAAGGAGAGGTGGCCAAGGGGCATGGATATAGGTGAAAGTAAGAAAAAAAGGGAAGGAATTATAAAGGAGGAAGTTGTTGGCAATGAAATGGTACTCCTCTACCCTTTATTCTCAGTAAGTAAGAAAGTTGTTTTGCCTTGATAGTCACTTAATAGTAAACTGGAGGGAGAGTGAGAGGAGAATTGATGGAAGTAAGTGCCAAACAAGGTCTCAGATGTGCTACAAAAGGAATGCAGCATACAGCCTCTCTGGGTGCATTGCAACAAGGTGCCATTTTTCATTTCAAAGCTTGGTGGGTAAGTCTAGCTTTATGAATGTTCCAAACTCTTTCTCATTTCTGTGTATATATTGAATATATATTAAACAAATCTATTTCCTAAATATTCAGTAAACACTTTATACAGTGATTCCTGAAATAGGTATTTGAGTACTGACAAAAGACAAAGAAGCCACATCTCTCCCACCAACAAGTCACTAACAGTTTATATGCCTGTATTGCAGATCACCTATTTCTGGGTCCTAACAAAAGCCTTAATAAAAATGTGTTCCAGCTAAGAACCCTAGAATGCTTATGAGAGAAGTAATAATCTTTTAGTCGCTAGGGCACAGATAAATGAAGGGACTTCCTTGTCAATTTCCAAATATTCAGGAGGACTTAAATGCCTCAAAGTGCCTATTAGAATCATTATTTCAGAAACCAAAAGTAGGCCTGGCTTTCTTGTTAAGGAAGCTGTACACAAGCCACACATTTTCACTCTGTGACGGTTGATAATTAAAGCACATGCATAGCACATGCTTTTTTGGGATACCTCTCTGACACAATCTGGTAGGACTAGGCCTACAGGGGCATCCTGTTGCCTTCAATGCTGAACTTGACAGCACGATGCATTTTGCTGAGTCGTTTCTGCTCTGCAAATCGCCTCTTATGCTTTTCCAACCGGCTTAGGCCCTTTTTAAGAATACCAGACTAGAAGGAGTAGATTGATAGGAGAATAAAGATTACAGAGAAACACTGAAGATCTCTAAGTAATATTACAATGATGGCAGAGGAAAAGTCTATCCTAAATATTTCACAATTGCTTAAACAGCTGGAGAGAAAAGGAAGGTTACATGTGAGGAAGCAGGTTAAGTTCTTTTAGTCATGGTTCTAAAAACATGATTGTCTGAACACTCTGGGCTTCAAAATCTTGAAATAGAAGGATTATTAAGAAGTTCTTGACTGGATAATTTGCTTTAAGTCTGAAGAAAAACTTAACAGCAGTGAACCTTAATATTTCTTTCCTTCTGTTTCTGATTTGGCTAGATAAGACATCAGAAGAGATCTCTAACTCAGGTAACCTCAATTGCTCCAAAGGGTTATTAACCTGAAGCATAAAATAAAATAGCAACTTCCATCTGAGATCAACCTTGTTGTTTCCTCTGCTTGCTTACCCTGGATGACTCCATTTCCACATTCCACTTGGGCCTGACAACATAGTCCTTGTTTGAGGGCATCGGAACCCTTGCTCGAGCACAGAAACCAGGATCTCCAGGTCTAAGAGCCCTGAGAAAGGAAAAGGAAAATCACACTTCTTAAGCAACTTATCATAACTGAGAATGCACAATTCTTTTATCCATGCCATCAGGTTCAGCTGTCTACCTGTTTCAAACCTCCTCTATTCTTCTCCTCATATTCTACCCTCAGGCTGTCTTAATAGACCTAGCTATTCACACATATGAATTTCTCAACTTCTTTACCAAAGATAACTTCCTCTGCATTTTCATGAATGTTTCAAACCTCTCCTCAGCTTCAGAGAGAATCATGCCTTTCTCCTTTTCAAGGCTAGTCCTATCAGGGCTCTGAATCCCAACTTCCCCAATCTAGTGGAGTTACTCAGGGGCTCACTTACGACATGAAAAATCAGACAGAGTCAAAATGAGCCCCCAAAGTCCTGTGTATGCTCTGAAGTAGTTTACAGGGATTTGAATGTGCCAAGAGTAACTTTTTGTGTTTTCTTTCTTAAAAAGTTTTTATTTTGAGATCACTGTAGGCTCATACGTGGTTGTAAGAAATAATCATATCTCTTGTACCTTTTAACCAGTGTCTCCCAAAAGTAACAACTTGCAAAATTATAGTACAACATGACAACTAGAATACTGATGTCAATATAATCTATCAATATTATTATTTAAATTTCTTCAGTTCAACTTGTGCTCATTTGTGTATGTGTATTTAATCAAAACCAAACCAAACTCACTGCTGTCAGTTGGATCCAACTCATACAAACCTTCCTTGGGTTTCTGAGGCAGTATCACTAAAGAAGTAGATTGCCCAACCTTCCTTCCAAGGAGTGGCTGGGGGGTTTGAACTGTTAGCCTTCTGGTTAGCAGTCAAATGCCTTAAGGCACTATGTCCATGCAATTTTATCACACATGAAGGTCTGTGTATCAACCAACACAACCAAGACACAGGACAATTCCATCACCACTAGGATTTCTTCTGTTGCCCTTTTATAACCACATTCATTGCCCTCCCTCATCCCTAATCCCTGGTAACCACTAATCTAGTCTCTATTTCTGTAATTTTGTTATTTTAAAATGTTTTATAAATGAAATCATACAGTGTATAATGTTTTGAGATTGGCTTTTTATCACTCAGCACTGAAAATCCAAGGTTTTGCATATTTCAATTTTGTTCTTTTTTAAATTGTAGTTTTAGTGAAAGCTCATGGGCCAAACTGTGCCACTTTTTCATTGCTGTGTAATATTCCATTACTTCTGAAAATCAGCCAGTGGGAAACCTTATGGATCACAATGGTCCAACCTAATATTGTATGGTGTCATCATGAGTCAGGGATGACTCAACAGCAACTAATAACAACAGTATTCCATAGTATACTACAGTTTAACTATCCACCTGTTGGAGGACATATGGGTGGTTTCCAGGTTTTGGCTTTTACGAATAAAGGCACTATGAACATTTATGTACAAGTTTTTGCATGAATGTAAATTTTCATTTCTCTGGGATACATGTCCAAGAATGTAACTGCTAGGTCATACAGTAGTTGCATATTTAATTTTGTAAGAAACTGCCAAATTATTTTCCATATATGCACAAATTTGAAAACTACTATGCCAGGCTAAACAAAGAAAAAAACAAACCCACTGCCATCCAGTCAGTTCTGACTCACAGCAACCCCCACTGGGTTTCCGAGGCAGTAAAAGATTGTCCTGTCTTCCTTCTGCGGAGTGGCTGGTGAGTTTAAACAGCCAACCTTCTGGTTAGCAGTCAAATAAGAATTATGTACTGTGCCACCAGAGCTCCCTGGCAGAATGAAAAATTAAGTCTATCTATATGTAATGTCTGTGCTTTCAGATGAGTCAACCTTCAGGTAACTGTCTTCTGTAGCAGTAAATGGAGGATAAGTGTACATGTGTATGGGGGTTCATAATGGGTAGAATATTCAAAACTGTTTCTATTCCCTTGTAGGATTTACTCCATTAAGCCTCTGTAACACTCATATATATGTGCATATGTATGTGTGTGCATATATGTGGGTGTGTATTTGTGTGTACAGAGATAGAGAGAGAGAGAATAGCTGGTTACCTCAATGAATCTCTTATAACTTCTCATAACTCTTGCTTCCCTTCCCTGAATCCCTGTCTGTCTCATCAAACTTAACCATACTTAACAGACTACAACTGCTCCCTCCAGCTCATCTCTCATTCACTTTCTTTGATCTGGGTGCTGTCCTGATTGCCAAAACTCACATGCACAAAATCCCTTTGCAGCCTCTGCCAACTGCTTACATCCCTTGACCATTCCTTCCCCACTGCAGCCTCATTTTCTTCTAGGTTCTCCTCCAAAGCACAGGCCAAGCTGATACACTCTCCTTTACTGGCTCGTCTGCCTAGTCCACCACTTTTCAAAGTTCTTTTCAAAAGTCCAGTTAGATTCTTAGTCTACACTCTCTTAATTCAACAATCTTTTCTATGGAAAAAACTATCAAATCTATGTCTCTAGCACAGGTATCTCTTTAAATACCTAGTTCTAGATCCAAGACATTTTTGGGAATATCTCATTGGGTATCTCACATTTTATAAGCTCAAAACAGAATTCATCTATGCCCTCAAATGAACTCCTTCCTGATTTTAGTGAATGGTATTACCATTGTTTTAGCTACACAGATTAAAATTTTGGTTGGAGTCTTCAACTCTAGCTACTCTTATTCCTCTCAGTCACCAACTCCTGGCAATTCTGTCTTCTCTCCTCTCAATCACCATTACTGTCTCAGTTTAAGTATACTCATGTCTTCTCTTCCCCTGCCCTACAACCTACCCTAATGATGTGACTGGCATAAACATCCCAAACCAAATCTTATGTCCATGCTTAAAACTTTCTATGGAGCTACAAAGAGAGGTGAAAATTCCTCATGCTGATTTAAAGTCTTTCCATATTTTCATTTCTAACCTTATCTTTTCATCTCGGGGACCATCCCCAACTACTTCAGTCTACTTGCCATTCCTGAAATAGGCCTTGTACATTTACCCCACACCTTTGCTTAAGCTCTCCCCTTTGCCTACAATCCCTGTAGAAAACTTAATCTTTTGGAGAGGATGGACTATGTTTAATCAATTCTGTATTCCCAGAGCGTAGTGCAGGGCTCAGCATAACAAACAGCAACAAAATCTTTACTGAATGAACTATTCCTCAATTTTCCTTCTTTCTTCCCAGAGCACCAAATAAAATGTTTTGTTCATTGTATATATTCAAAGTTCAACTGAAAAGCATTCCCTCAATTTGAGCATAATATCGTTTCATTTGCTATTTTTCTTAAAACAAAGCATCAAGCAGATATTGTCTATATAAGGCCGAGGAAAAAAAATAAAGCATAAACTTACTTTTCTTCTCCTGTCAATACCTTTTCCAAGTCTCTTCGGGGTGTCTGACCACCAGTGCTGGGGAGAAAAGTTAAATCAGTGAAATACTAGAAATCTGAAAACCTTGTAACTGAGCAAAAACAAAACAAAACAAAAAAACCAAATAACTTTAAATATCAAATTAATTTATAACACAACAACTTCTTTACACTGGATCAGGGAAAATAACTGTTAATCTTTTAAAACTATTATTTAGGTTAGTATTTATTTGTAGTATAACAGGTTTTATCATGGTGAACCCTAACAGTCAAATTTATAATTATAAGCCTGTGCTCCTAGATAAAACTATGGTCAGTATATTGATACAAGTTTCCTTCTAGGAATTTGGAAATGGGACTGAGAAAGTTGTTTTTTTGGCAAGTGGCTGGAACCTCTGGAAGAAGCAACCTCTGGAACTGAGAGGCCAAATTTAGCAATCTGACCAACTAAAGTGAGGTGAGGCGGGATCTTTACTACATGTTAAGCTAAAAGAATATTATCAACTAGACAGGCATATCAAGCTGAGAAAAAAAGACAAAAACCTTAGCATTTGCAGGTTTCCTAATGTTCATATTTACAAAAAAAATTGAGTTAGTCCAATAACATTTATTTCACTTACTCATACCTGTTCCCTCATACCTGTTCATTCTTCGTCGTTGAGGCATTTGTTCTAGATCTCTCTGTTCTCTTTCTTCTCTTGTCATCCCTTTGTAGTTTGAGGTAAGACCAAATATAGGCCGAGACCATTCATCTGTAACAATTATAGTTCACAAAATAGTATTTCTCCTGCTAGTCTTTTAAATAATCACAACCTTTAGGCATTTAAAATATTCTTTCTTTAAAGATCCCATCATTTTAGGCCATTTATAGGATAAACATCAATTGTAACATCAATATGGTAACCAACTCTGGCTGATTCAGAAAATTAGGTGTAAAAAAATCAGTTAAACCAGTAACATACACATAGATTTAAAGAAAGTAACATGACTCACTTTGATACTCAGCTACATGTGTTTACATTTCATAAAACAGCTTAAATTTCTGATTTGCAACACTGAAAACAAAAAATCTTGAAAACAAGTTCTGCAATTAATTGCCAAAATGGTTAAGAATTACTGAAAACTGAGTTCCACTAAGATGGTGGAATAGGCAGACATACTACACAGATCCTCTTCAACAAAGAAAAGGGTCCTAATTAACACAGACACAGACAGACACAGACACAGACACAGAAGATAATTCTGGAGCCCTGAGCTTTGAAAGGAAGGATAGAGAAGTAGACCAAATTCCAACTAGTAGAAGAACCTGCATGAAAACACCAAAAAAAGGAGACATATGGATCTGTGGTCTGTTAGCGATCCTGATGGCACGGACAGCTTGGATATTGCCAAGTGGTGACTTAAGAATTGACCCAAAATCAGGCCTGCTAGTCAGGGGCTGCATGGAGAACTACAGTGGTAGCTAGGGAATAAAAGGCGAAACAGCGAAGAAGGAGATGGACTGAGTGGTAGATTTTTGGCTATCCAGAGGGTGCAGCCATTATGACTGTTTACAAGTAGTTCGACCATTTTGGATATTTAAAGTGACAGCGTTTTCTCAGATTTCAGGGACCTAAGAAGAGGTTCCACTTGCCAGGGACTGCAAGGACATTCTGGACATGAACTGGAAAGCTGAGATATTCTTGTTACTGTTATATCCCACACCCTCTTGGTGAATGGAGGTGCAGCCACCCCTCACTCACTAGCAAGAATTCCATCCCAGTCTGTGTACTCCGACAGAGCCTGGGTGCCCTGCCCCAGGATATTATTTCATTTTCTTTAGTTTGTTTTTGTCTGTTTTAAAATTCATCTTCTTCTTTTTTCCTTCATCTTTATTATTATTCTTTATTCTTCCCTTCCCAAGTTAAGTTTTCAGCTTTTTCTTTCTTCCCTATTCCTGGTTCTCAGTTTTTTCTTTCCTTTGGTTAACTCCATTCCTATTTTTCTTTTTGCATTTCTCCAATTTTTTTCTTATTCCTCTACTCGACCTCTTTTCTCTTATTAACCCCTCCCCAGATATTTCGGGGTTTTTCTTCTTCTTTTTTCATGATTGTTCCTTTGTTTATGTGGTGGTTTTTTTTTTGTCCACTTGCTTTTACTTTTTTGATGACTTTTTGATTGTTGTTTCTGTCTGAGTGAGAGACACCAACCATCCTCATACAATTCAACCATACTATCACTTTGTGCAGCTCCACTTACTAAGTGAGAGTTACCACTTCCCTCTCCAACAATTGGCCAATCACAAATGACCAACAAGAAGAGCCTGACTCACCCTTAGCTTTTCTTCACACACAGTTAACAGACATCTAAATACAACAATGTCACAATGTCCTGGAGACAACAGACCACCACAGACCACACAAAGGAGCAAGATAAAGTGGTACAAACAAGGGAGCAGGATACAGACCCAAAACCCATCCTGAGGAAGCAGCAGCATTGGCACTCCCTGATAAGGCATTCAAAAGAACTGTACTTAGTTACCTTCAAAGGACTGAGAGACAGATCAAGGGAAACACTGACAAAATTAAGGAAAATACAGACAAAATCCTAGAACAATCTTGGAAGAAACTGTAACAACAAAATGGCAAAATTAGAAATGATACAAAATCTATAGCTAGAAACCCAGAAGATTAATACAAAATTTTCAGATATAGAAAGAGCAAAGGAGTAGAATCGAATCAATGGAAGACGAATTAATGAGATTGAAGACAAATACCTGCATACTTCCTTGGAAAAGGATCAATCAGAAAAAAAATCAAAACAAAATAAAGAAAGCCTAAGGTTCATGTGGGATATCAAAAGGAATAATCTATGTATAATTGGAATTCCAGGACAGGAAGAGAAAAACAAAACCAATGACAAAATTGTCCAAGATTTGTTAGAGGAGAACTTCCCTGATATGATGAAAAATGAGAATATATCCATTCAGGAAGTCAAATGAACCCCAAACAGGATAGGTCCCAAAAGAAAATCACCAAGACATATCATCATCAAACTCATCAAAACCAAAGACAAAGTAAGAATCTTAAAAGCAACATGGGAAAAATGAAGTTACCTACAAAGGACAACCAATAAGAATAAGCTCTGATTTCCTAGCAGAAATCATGTAAACGAGAAGGCAATGGTATGGTATGTACAAAACCCTGAAAGAGAAAAATTTCCAACCAAGAATTATATGCCCAGCAAAACTGTCCCTCAAATATGATGGTAAAATTAGGACATTTCCAGATAAGCAGAAATTAAGGGAATTTGTTGAAACCAGACCAATCTTACAAAAGATACTAAAGGGAGTCCTTTGAACAGAGAACCAATAATAGCAACAACAAATGACTATTAATACACAAGATCACATAAGCCAAAAACCAACACTGTTTTGGAAGTATTCAAAGCAAAATAAGCTTACAAGATTGTAAACAGGGAACCAGATAAATCGATTGGCAAATGTGGACAACCACAAACCAAAAAGAGGGACAATACCATGTAGTTACAGAACTTCTAAATGGTAAGGAAGTCAAGAGAGTTGCAACACAGAATGGTGTGTTCTAAACTCAGAGAGAAAATTATAAATCACAGAATAACCTCAAAGAAAAATGATAAACCTTCACATCACAATAAAAAAGAGGACAAGCACAAATATTTAGCAAATTAAAACAGCAGAAATGAAGGAAATGATAACACAATTCATAAACAAAATGAGCTCAGCACAGAAAATAATATGGAACAAAGAAACCAGGAACACCACAAGAAATCACATAACAAAATGACAGCAACCAATTCATACTTGTAAGATAATTACACCTAAGGTCAATGGATTAAATGCACCACTCAAGAGAAGGAGAGTTACAAAATGGGTAAGAAAACATAATCCATCAATATGCTGTCTACAAGAGACACACCTTAGAGACAAAGACAAAAACAAACTAAAAATCAAAGGTTGGAAAAAGATCTATCAAGCAAATGGCAACCAAAAAAGAACAGGACCGGCAATATAAATTTCTGATAAAACTGACTTTAAGACAAAAACTACCATAAGAGAAAAGGAAAGACATTACATAATGATTAAAGGATCAATTGAACAAGAAGATATAACCATAATAAATATTTATGGACCCAATGAAAGAGTCCTAAAATACATGAATCAGACTTTAACAGAATCGAAAAGGCAAATGGATGACGCTATAGTCATAGTAGGAGACTTTAATACACCACTTTCAATCACAGACAGAACTGGAAAGAAACTCAATGAAGATGCAGAAGAGCTGAGCAATACAATCCAACAACTTGACCTTATAGACATCCATAGAACACTTCACCCAACACAGCACAATATACATTCTTTGCCAGTGCACATGGAACATTCGCCAGGACAGACCATATGTTAGGCCATAAAGCAAGCCTTAATAAATTTTAAAACACTGAAATACTGCAAAGCATCTTCTCAGATGACACTGCTATAATATTAGAAATCAATAATAGGAAAATCAACAGAAGAAGAGCAAACACATGGAAACTAAACAATACCCTATTTAAGAACGACTGGGTAAAAGAAGAAATATAAAATGAAATATAAAAATTCCTTGAATTAAAAGAGAATGAAAACATAACATACCAAAATCTTTGGGACACAGCAAAAGGAGTGATCAGAGGCCTATCTATAGCAATAAATGTACACATCAAAAAAAAAAAAGAGCCAAAATCAACACTTTAAACGAACATCTCTGACAATTAGAAAAAGAACAGCAAGAAAAACCTACAATGACCAGAAGAAAGGAAATAATAAAGATGCAAATAGAAATCAATGAAACAGAAAACAGACAATAGAAATAATCAACAAGACTAGAAATTGGTTTTTTGAAGTGATTCATGAAATTGACAAACCACTGGCAAATTTAACAAAGGAAAAGAGGAAGAGAATACAAATAATGTGAGTAAGACATGAAGTCGGCAACAGCACAACAAAAACGACTGAAATAAAAAGGACGGTATCAGATATTATGAAGAACTGTACTCTAAAAAATTTGAAAATCTGGAAGAAATGGATAGATTTCTAGAAACACACCACTTACCTAAACTAACAGACTGAGGTGGAAAATTTGAACAGATCCATAACAAAAAAAGAAACTGAGGATTCAAAATGGAGTCTCATCAGTAATCACCACGCTATTTCTCTGTAGCATCTTAGCGCTTGAGAAACTAGGTACATTAGCTTGAATTAGGGATTCTGGTGCTCTGAACAGCTCAATGAGTCAGAGTGCACCAAGCTCAGGGGAGTAGGACTGGGAAAGAGAAAGGTACAGGGGAAAAAAAAGTAACAAGATCAGAAGATTTATTCTGAGGGGAGCATTGACAGGCAGCTGAGAAAGGCCATCAGAGACTTCCCTGGAGGAGGGACTGGCAGGTGAGAATGGCCATCTGAGACCTTCTTGGGTTAAGGAAGAAGACATATTACACCAGTATACCAGCAACCACACCAGCATATCAGCGATCACCCCAAGGATCTACTTTCAGCACCTGATTTTCTCGGTAACTTGGGTCAGCTAGGTGCAAATGGGCATGTCTAGCACCGCTGAAACCAAGCAGAGAGTCCATTGGTGCTGCAGGAGGGCAGGCCCAGGGAGGTGCCCTTGCAGTGGGTCACCAAGTAGGCTTGGGTCAGCTTAGTGGCAGTGAGAGGCCTGTGCTTGACTTTATCAGTAATAGTGGGACCACAGATTACTAGCAGGCATTCTTCCAACTCCAGCACCGCTAAAACCGAGCGAATCTTTGCTGCCATGGGTGGGCAAACCCACCGAGGAACCCTCAAGGTGGAATGCACTCTGGGCTGGTTGGGCCAGCGCTGTGGGTGGGCAAGGTCAGAGAGAAAAACCCCTGTAGCAGATCGCAGAGCTGGGAAGTTAGATGGGTTGGCTTTTTGTCACCGAGGGGCTTCAGGAGTGGGGTTTTGCATGAATCAGCCTGGCAGGAAGTGGCAATCCCCTAACAACTGGAGTCTTTGCTGAAATTGAGCTGCAGGCCTGTAATTAACAGTATGACATCATCAGTAGCAGCCCGCTCAAAGCCCTAGAAACCGCCCCTAGCAATGTGGAGCTTTCCTTCTTCTGCTCCCACCTTCTCCACCAATAATGTCAGTCATCCAATAGAAGAAACCACACTCAATCAACATACAACCTCCTGGTTCGAACTCTAAACCTTCTTTATGAAAAACAGAAACTCATATCCACATTCCACACAGTGATTCCACCATCACAAAGAAAACTGCAGAGCAACCCAGCATACCTAAACTAATAACTAAAACAAACAAAAAAAAAAAACCCACACCAGCCTCACCTTTTCAAAATATTAAACTGTAAAACCAAGACAAAACAAATCAATACATAATCAACTGTTAAAGACAACCTCAAAATGTCTACAAAACAACAGGCAACCTCAAGTCAAACAAAAAAACAGGACAAGACATTAGAAACAAAACCACAAACAAAGGTCTCATTAAACATAGAGGAAGAGGAGACAACAGAATTATTTGAGAAGGAATTCAGAAGATATGTTTATACAGATTTACAAGAGCCTAAGGAAACTCCAAACAGAAGAAAGAAGAACACAGACAGTTCCTTGAAAGACTCAGGAAAATCATTCAAGAACAAAATAACAAGATTAATGTACAATCAGAACTCATACAAAAACAGCAGTTAGAAATCCAGAAGATGAATACCAAAATTACAGAATTACACAACACAGCAGAAGCACAGGAGAGTAGGTTAGAAGTAGCTGAAGAATGTATATCCCAACTAGAAGACAAATCCCTGGACACCAGACTGTATGCAGAAAAATCAGAACAAAGATTTAAGAGAAATGAAGAGAACCTAAGAATTATATGGGATGACATGAGAAAAAACAACATAAGACTCAACTGAAATTCCAGAACAAGAAGAGGCAAAAAAAACCACCAAGAAAATTCCCCCATATCATGAAGGAAGAAAAGATATTTGTCCCAGAAGCCCATAGGACCCACTCAAGATAGATCCCAAGAGAAAAAAACTGAGGCATATTATAATCAAACTCTCTAAAACCAAAGACAAATAAAAAATTTTGAGAGCTGCTGGGGCCAAAAGAAATATTACTTATAATAATCAAACAGTTAAGCTGAGTTCCAATTATTCAGCAGAAATCAGGAGGCAAGAAGGCAATAGGACAGCATATATAAAACACTAAAGGAAAAGAACTTCCAATCAAGAATCCTATATCCAGCCAAATTATCCATCAAATATGAGGGTGAAATCAAGGCATTCTCAGACAAACAGAAATTAAGGGATTTTGTAAAAACCAGACCAACCCTACAAGAAATGCTTAAGGAAGTCCTTCCAAAAGAGAATCCACAACAGAGATCAACAAAATCAGGATCCGTGGCATCAACACTAAAACCAAATCAGAAATAGAAACTCAAAATAAGGCCATAAAACATTGTACACTAAAAACCAAGGAAGTTACTCAGCATACAACAACAGCAACTAATCTATCAGAGGGAATAAAACTTCTAGGTACAAACTTCCAAATGGAGAGGAAAACAGGACAATGTTCTCACAGTACTCACTGTTCTAAAAATGTAGAGACAAGAATATACTCCAAGGTAACCACAGAGAAAAGTAACAATCCCCCTAAGCAAACCCAGAAGGAAGGAAAACATATGGGTTTAATAAGCACAAAACCAACAATAAAGAAGAAAAGGGAGAAAGCATTAGCTAACAAATTGAATTCAGCACAGAAAAGTATATGGACAAAGGAAACACCAACAACACGACAAAAGAAACACAATAGATGACAGGAATCAATTCATACCCATCACTAATTACATTCAATGTGAAAGGACTAAATGTACCTATCAAGAGAAAGAGAGTGGCAAACTGGATAAGAAAAGAAGACCCATTGATATGGTGCCTACAAGAGACCCACCTTAGACACAAAGATAAAAACAATTTAAGAGTTAAGGGATGGAAAAAATATACCAAGCCAATGACAACAAAAAGAGAGCAAGAGTGACAATATTAATTTCTGACAGAACAGACTTTAAGGGGAAGAATATTATAAGAGATAAAAAAGGACATTATATGATGCTGAAATGGCCAACTGACAAAGAAGACGTTACAATAATAAATATTAATGCACCCAATGCAAGGGCTCCAAAATACATGAAGCAAATATAACTGAATTAAAAGGAATAATAGACAACTCTACAATAATAGTAAGAGACTTTAACACACCACTTTCAAAGGGGGACAGGTCAACTATAAAAAAAATTCAACAAAGATACAGAAGAACTCAACAGTACAATCAACCAACTCCACCTCATAGACATATACAGAGCATTTCACCCAACAAAAGCACAATTCACATTCTTCTCCAGTGCACATTGATCCTTCTCCAGAATAGACCATAGGTTAGGACAGAAAACAAGCCTCAATAAATTAAAAAACAATGAAATACTACAAAGCATCTTCTCAGACCACAATGCTATAAAATTAGAAAATAATAATAGCAAGATCAAGGAAAAAGCATCAAACAGATGGAAGGTGAACAACTCACTGCTTGAAAACTACTGGGTAATAGAACAGTTAAAAACTGAAGTAAGAAAATTCCTAGAAACAAATGAGAATGAAGAAATATTATGCCAAAATCTATGGGACACAGCGAAAGCAGTACTCAGAGGACAGTCTATAGTAATAAATGCACACGTCAAAAAAGAGGAAGGCAACAAAATCAACACTTTAACTTATCAACTCCAACAACTAGAAATAGAACAACAGAAGAATCCTATCTAGAAGGATTATCTAGAAGGAAATAGTAAAGATCAGAGCAGAAATAAATGAAACAGAAAAAAAAAAAAAACATAGAGAAAATCAACAAAACAAAAAGCTGCCTCTTTGGAAAGGTTAGTAAAATTGATAAACCATTGGCAGATCTAACAAAAAAGAGAGGATCCAAATCACAAGAATTGTAAATGAAAATGGTGTCATCACAATAAAACCAACTGAAATAAAAAAGATACTGACAGAGTATTATATTAAACTGTACTCCAACAGATTGAGAACTCAGAAGAGATGGACAAGTTTCTAGAATCATAAGACCTACCTAAACTATCCCACTCAAAGACAGAATACTTGAACAGTCATAAAAAAAAAAAAAAAAAAAAACTTCCCACAAAGAAAAGCCCTGGCCCTGATAGCTTTACTGGAGAATTCTAAGAAATATTCAGAGAAGAGTTGACCACTTATGCTACTCAAGCTATTCCAGAACACAGAAAAAGATGGAATACTCTCAAACTCATTTTATGAAGCAAGCACAACACTCATAAGAAAACCAGGGAAAGACAACACTAGAAAGAAAAACTACAGACCAATAGTCCTCATGAACATAGATACAAAAATCTTTAACAAAATCCTAGCCAACAGAATCCAAAAACATATCAAAAAATTAATACACCCGGACCAAGTAGGATTCATACCAGGTTTACAAGGGTGGTTCAACATCAGAAAATCAATGTAATCCACCACATAAATAAAACAAAAGAACCAAATGATTATATCAATTGATGCAGAAAAGGCATTTGATAAAATCGAACATCCATTCCTGTTCAGAACTCTCAGCAAAACAGGGATAGAAGGGAAATTCCTCAACATAATAAAGGGTATATATGCAAAGCCAAGGGCCAACATCATTACTAATGGAGAAAGACTCAAGGCATTCCCCTTACGAACGGGAACCAGACAGGGATGCCTTCTATCACCACTTTTACTTAACATTGTATTGGAAGTCCTGGCCAGGGCAATAAGGCAATAAAGAGAAATAAAAGGCATACAAATTGGCAAAGAGGAACTAAAACTATCTCTATATGCAGATGATATGATTCTGTACATAGAAAACCCAAGGGACACAATAAAAAAAACCTAAAGGTTCAGCAAAGTAGCAGGATACAAGGTCAACGTACAAAAATCAGATGGATTCCTCTACACCAACAGAGTTCTCTGATAAAAACATAAGGGAAACAATACTATTTACTATAGCTAATAAAAAGATAAAATATCTAGGACTAAACCTCACCAGAGACACAAAAGATCTATACAAAGAAAACTATAAAACCTTGCTACAAGAGACAACAAGGGCATTACATAAATGGAAGAATCTACCTTGTTCATGGATAGGTAGACTAAGTATTGTGAAATTGTCAAAACTACCTAAAGCAATCTATACATTTAATGCAATCTTGATCCAGATTTCAACATAATTTTTTAAGGACATGGAAAAACTAATTACTGATTTCATATGGAAAGGAAAGAGACCTTGAATAAGCAGAGCACTTTTCAAGAAGAAAAACAAAATGGGAGGTCTCACACTCCCAGATCTTAAGAACAACAGCCAAAGTGGGAGCTCTGGTAGCATAGTGCCTAAGGCACTTGACTGCTAACAAGAAGGCTGGCGGTTCAAATCCAGCAGCCACTCCTTGGAAGGAAGATGGGGCAATCTACTTCCATAGTGATACTGCCTCGGAAACCCAAGGAGGGGTCGCTATGAGTCAAGTTTGACTCAATGGCACATAACTACAGCAACAACATACAGCCACAGTAGTCAAAACAGCATGGTATTGGTACAATGATAGAAAGATAGACCAATGGAACAGAATCTCAAGTCCAGATATAGACCATCTATGGACAACTGATTTTGACAAAAGTCCCTAAAACCCATTAAATGGGGAAGAGACAGCCTCTTTAACAAATGGTGCTGGCAAAATTGGATATCCACCTGCAGAAAAATGAAACAAGACCCATACCTCACCTCATACACAAAAACAAACTCAAGATGGATCAAAGACTTAAATGTAAAACCCAAAACTATAAAATTCATCAAAGATAAAATAGGGGCAAATGTAGGACCCTTAATTTACGGCATAAATAGACTATCAAGCATAACCCAGAATGTGCAGGAGGTAGAAGAGAAGCTAGATGACTGGGACCTTTTAAAAATTAAATTCTTATGGGCATCAAAAGACTTCATCAAAAGGGTAAAAAGAGAATCTAGAGATTGGGAGAAAATATTTGCCTATGACTTATCTGATAAAGGACTTATCTCCAAAATCTATAGAAAACTTCAACACCTCACCACCAAAAAGGCAAAAATAACCCAAACAAAAAAACCAAGGGCATTTGGAAGCAATCAGTCATAGGACACAATGGCCCTCAAGACCAGAAGAACTTGATGGTGCTCAGCTACCAATGCTAACCACTCACGAAAAGATCAAATCTGAAGATCCTGGATAGAGTGGGAGGGAAAACGTGGAACAAAATCCAAAAACTCAATAATGACCAGAATTACTGGTCAGATGAAATCTGGTGAGACTCACTGTTCTGGTTACCTAGTGCCACTCTGACAAGAATATACCACAAATGGGATGGCCTTAAAAAACAGTTTATTCTTACAATTTGGAGGCTTTAAGTCCAAGTTCAAAGTGCCAGGCTCTAGGAGCTGAGTAAAAGCCCCTCAACCTTGGGGACCAGCTCTGCCTCCTGCTCCCAGCCCACTGGAGCTAGAAGTGTTTCTTCACTCAGACAGCTGCTGGCTGCTGAGGCTGAGAAACCCCAAGGTTTACAAGTAAAAAGGCACAGTTTCGATGTTACCACATGGTAGGCCACTGACTTAAGTTTGTTATAAGTCCCCAGGTCGGCAGAGCATAGCAGGCTGCTGAGCAACAACACAGCTACATGCAGGGTCCAAGCATGGCATAGGCTAGAGACCATTCTCAAAGCTTCTCCTTATATGCAGGAAGCAGACCACATACCCAAAGGCAGCTACTCAGCTGCTCCCAGTAGATTCCACCATGGAGTTGATTACCAGTCTCATCAAGGGGAATACTACTACATCCAGCTGCTCAAGCCACTCAACCAGGCCTAGCTAAGTTGACATACAAACATGACAATTATACCCACAATACTATGTATGGCCCTGGAATACATTCTGCGCCTGATATAAAACACACCGAGAGGCTGGCTCTCTGCCCAATAATTTACAAAATGTACACGCAGACCACATAACCCAGGATGATGCACCCACAGACTCTATAGTAATACATCCCTGTAGTAGTTCAGTTTGAGTGTCAACTTGGCTAGGCCTGGCTGAATGGCTGGGCAGGTGGATGTTGTTATTCCCCATGATGAGACTGATAATCAACTCCATTGTGGGATCTACTACAGACATCTGAGTAACTGCTTTGGGTATGTGGTCAGCTTCCTGTATATAAGCAGCAGCTTTGAGTATGGTCTCTAGCATATGGCATGCTTGGACCCTGCATGCAGCCATGTTGTTGTTCAGCAGCCTGCCATGCTCTGCCGACCTTGGGACTTTCAATGGACTTGAATTAATGGCCTGTCGTGTGGTTTGGTAACATTGGGACTATGCCATTTTATTTCTCGACCTTGGGCTTGTTAGCCTCAGCAGCCACTAACTGTCTGAGTGAAGAGATGCCTCTAGTTTCAGTGGACTGGGAGCAAGAAGCAGAGCTGAAGCCCAAAGTCAAAGAAAGGGCTTTCACACAGCCCCTAAAGCCTGGCACTTTGAACTTGGACTTAAAGGCTCCAAATTGTGAGAAAAAAGTCCCGCTTGTTAAGGCCATCTGATTTGTGATATATTTTCTGTCAGAGAGGCACTAGGTGACCAGAACAATCCCTTAGAGCAATAGACCACGGGACACCAGAGGACCAACATTCAACTTGAGGAAATGCAGGATAAACAGGAGTGCATAAATATGAGGGGCAGTGGGGAGGGTTACAGGGCCAGGAGGGGAGGAGACTGGGTTAGGATTGGACATGGTAAATGGGGAATGAAACTAAATGTACATGGAACGCTGAATGTAAAACAAGTTCTTCAAATAAAAAAAAATAATAATAAAAAAATTTAAACAACAAAAAACAAAAGAAATTGCACAGGTCATAAAAAAATTACCAACAAAAAAATGTTCTGGCCCAGATAGCTGCACCAATTCTACCAAACATTCAGAGAAGAACTGACACCAATCCTACTCAAACTATTCCAAAACATAGAACAGGATGGAATCCTCCCAAATTTTATGAAGCAAGAAAAACCTTGATACCAAAACCAGGGACCATCACTGAAATACACTCATGAATACAGATGCAAATCTTCAACAAAATCCTAGCCAAGAGACTCCAACAAGACACCAAAAAAAAATAATTCATTATGATCAAGTGGGGGTCACATCAGGTATGCAAGGATGGTTCAACATTAGGAAAACAATCAACATCATCCATCACATAAATAAAACAAAGGAGAAGAACCACATGATCGTACCAATTGATGCAGAAAAGGCATTAGATAAAGTCCAACACCCATTCCTGATGAAAACTCTCAGCAAAATATGAATAGAAAGGACATTCCTCAACATAATAAAGGCATATATGTAAAACCAACAGCCAACATTCTTTTTTTTTTTTTCATTCTTCTCTCAGCCCATGCTATTTTCAGTATTGTTCCCCAACACCACAATTCAAAGGAATCAATTCTTCTTCGGTGTTCCTTATTCATGGTCCAACTTTTGCATTTATATGAGGTGACTGAAAATACCATGGCCTGGGTTAGGCACACCTTAGTTTTCAAAGTGATCTCTATACTCTTTGACATTTTTAAATAGGTATTTTGTGGCAGATTTCCCCAGTACAATATGACATCTGATTTCTTGACTGCTGCTTCTATGGGTGTAGACTGTGGATCCAAGTAAAATGAAATCTTTGACAAGATCAATCTTTTCTCTGTTTACCATGATGTTGTTTATTGGTCAAGGTGTGAGGATTTTTGTTTTCTTTAGGTTGAGGGGTAATTCTCACTGAGCATTGTAGTCTTTGATCTTCATCAGTAAATGCTTCAAGTTATCTTCACTTTAAACAAGCAAGGTTGTATCATCTGCATATCGCAGGTGGTAATGAATCTTCCTCCAATCCTGATGCTGCATTCTTCTTCATATAGACCAGATTCTTGGATTATTGGCTCAGTATAAAGACTGAATAAGTATGGTGAAAGTATACAACCCTGATGCACTCCCTTCCTGATTTTAAACCATGCAGTATCCTCTTGTTCTGTTGGAATGGCTACCTCTTGGTCTGTGTACCAAACCAAAACCAAACTCACTTGCCCATGGAGTCAGATCCGACTCATAGAGGTCTCTCAGGCAGTATCACTACAGAATGTACAGGATCCTCATAAGCACAATTAAGTGTCTTGGAATTCCCTTTCTTCACAATATTATCCTTAATTTGTTATGAACCACAGTTCAATGCCTTTGCATAGTCAGTAAAACACAGATAAACATCTTTATGGTATTCTTTGCTTTAGGCCAAATCGATCTGACATCAGCAATGACATCCCTCATTCCACATCCTTTCTGATTCCAACTTGAATTTTTGTCAATTCCCTGTCAGTATACTGCTGCAACCATTTTTAAATTATCTTCAGCAAAATTTTATTTGTATGTGATATTAATGACATTGTTTAAGAATTTCTGTATTCTATTGGACCAACTTTTTTTGGAATGGGCATAAATATTGATCTGTTCTGGTCAGTTGGCCAGGTAGCTGTCTTCCAAACTTCCTGATATAAACAAGTAAGTGCCTCCAGCACTACATCTGTTGAAACATCTCAATGGGTATTCCATCAATTCCTAGAGCCTTGTTTTTCACCAATTCCTTCAGTGCAGCTTGGACTTCTTCCTTCAATATAAGTGATTCTTCAATATTGACTAATTTTATTTGGTACAGTGACTCCATGTCATCTTCTTTTGATGCTTCCTGCATCATTCAATATTTTGACTGTAGAAACTTTCAATACTGCAATTCAAGACTAATTTTTTCTTCTGTTTTCTTAGCCTGAGAAATGCTGAGCATGTTCTTCCCTTTGGGTTTTCTCATTCCAAGTCTTTGCACATTGCATTATAATACTTCGTCTTCTTGAGCTGCCCTTTGAAATCTTCTGTTCAACACTTTTATTGCTTCATTTCTTTTTTTTTTTTAATTGTGATTTGGGTGAAGATTTACAGAGCAAATTCACTTTCCATACAGCCGTTCACATATACTTTGT